>NW_026874040.1:0-15840 GCF_032173495.1 Musca vetustissima | reverse complement strand
AGGTATAACTCCCACATCCGAGCACATGCAACAATATAATTGGTCTTAATTTAAAGGTCAACCACTCCTCTTGGATATAATATCAACTTCTCAGGTCTATGTCCTTCAGGGGTAAATATATACGCTATAGAATACAAATTTTGTCCTTTTTTACATAAAAGTCAGGGTCTATTTGAGCCGCTAAATATTGACCGATCTTTATCAAAACAGGCATGCTTATTCTTTGACCCGATCCCCTTCTCTATGCTAAATTTCACGATGTTCGGGCCATTATTGCGGCCTCTGGAGCGACCAGAAAAACCGACAAAAATTTAGTAGTTGGTCCATTCCATCCCCTAAATAGTAACTGATCTTTCCCAAAAACAAGAGGGGTCTTCATTGGCCAGAATCCATCCCACATGCAAAATTTCGTGAAGATTGGTCCATAACTGTGGCCTGTATCGTGTTTACAAATTATAATGGACAGACGGACGGAGGGACACACATGTCTAAATCGACTCAGCTAGTCGAGATATGACGATCGGTATACTTAAAGGTGGGTCTAGACCAATATTTCGCGGTGTTACAAACTTTTGGGGCTGCACAAAGCTATAATACCCTGACAACATAGTTGTGTAGTGTATAATAATCAATGGGTGCTTGATTGATATTACATTTTAAACAGTGAAGTTTGCTTAAAGTCTATTTACAAAGTATGGAATAGATTGCAGAATGTCATGTGTAAGGATTGATGTTAGTCGGTTTACTTTTATATAAAGATCGCATTTTTAAGTTCGTTCATTTTCATGTCAATGTTCCTTCAAAAAGACGACATCTGTAAAGATACATATGTAGAATATTCCCAAAGTGGTGAAGGGTATCATATAGTCGGCCCAGTCCGACTTTACTACTTTCCTTACTGGTTTTGTCCCTTTCCGCATACGAAGTAGCGTGCACTTTGCTAGTACCAATATAAATATCTAGCACCTGAAATGCCAGTTTACGGTAATCATTCCTTTTCATAGGTTAAATAGTTTAATAGTTTTTAATTCCCATTTTCCCATTATAACAATACTCAACTAATGTCATTATAATTAACTACTTCAACTGGACAAATAGAAAACTTCATTCTCATACTGGCCCACCCGTCCATGTGAACAAACATCTTTTAAAATGTCCACCATAATAAAAATGAATCATTTTATTAAAGATAATCAATGGTTGGTCGGTCACTCATTTAATAAATATCAGCCATATGTATTAATAAACTCGCCCTCGACTCCCTCAACTACTCCATATAAAATTTTCTAATATCTAATGACCGGCACAAACTAACTAAAAGTGGTTAATAATTTACCAATACCAGAAAACAATGAACTGAACTAACAAAACATATCATTTAATTAGTAAGAACCATAATTAAACTACCCGTATATGTATACGACAACTAACTGTATAGACATTTAGCGATTAGAAGAATGTTTTCCTCCCCCTTTTTCTTGCAATGAAAATAGTTGCTCTATAAAAATTTTCAAATATTTTAGGAATAGTTTTTTCCCTCCATTTTCTAAGAACATTATGGAGCGAGAACAGAATTTACAGTTCCACACATGTGGCAAATTCAATTAACCACCATTACAAGATTATTAAATACTAAGCAGGAGAAGTGGAAGGAAAATTATTAATGTTACGAAATGAACAGAAAATGGTGGGGAATGGAGATAAACTAAAATGGGAAGAGAGAATGTGTTAGGGGAAATTAAACTTTTGACATATTTATTATTTATGTAAATATGAAGTACTTTAAGTTCGTTGAAGTGGTGGAAATTTGTATGCTATTATATAAATATCAGCATTTTTTGTTTACACAATGTTACAAAAAATACCAGATGTTATTATTAGGTTGATTTCGCGGAAAAATGACAGCGATATGTACATATCCGTATGTCCGCCTGTCGGATCAGGATTTTCTTTAAATTTTCCACCAAACTCAACTTATTTGTCAGGTTGATACGAAAATTGGCACAGCGTACCGACTTGAATATAAAACAAGTATGAAGTTAACACGTGGTTAAGTTCGACCCCGGACATATAACGACAATTCCGCCAAACGACTTTTTAAAGCCAAATATAAATTTCAGAAATTTTTAATGATGAATTTTCATAAAATCTCAGAATGTGTATAAAATACTGCAACCCAAAATGCGGTAAGGATCACTTAACTATTTTGAAATAAACCAGTAAGGAAAGTAATAAAGTCGGACTGGGCCGACTATATAATACCCTTCACCACTTTGAAGGAACTTTGACACGAAATTGTGCCAACTTAAATATGTGATTTTTATCTATATCTAAACCGACTAATACCAATCCCTACACATACCATTCTGCAACCAATGCTAAATTTTGTAAATTGATTTAAGGGAATCGATTGGGTCATTAGTTTTTGAGTTATCGTACCCGCCATTCACAAAAGAGAAAAACGCGTTTAAAGTTTGAGAAGCCCTTTTGCCGTCACTTGATGCTGACACAATAAATCGGCTATATCTTCAAGAGTTCTTGAGATTTTCTCTTGAAATTTTGTAGGGACGTTCTTGAATTAGTGTAGATTCGAATTAAATCAAAAAAATTTTTGACCCCGAGAATGGGGGAGGTCCCCTTAAAGCAAACATGACACACCCTATTCGGAATGCTGCACTCTTTAAAATTTAATCTCAATCAGACACCCATTGATTGTTTGGTGTAAAATTAACATGAATAAGTCGAAATTATATATGGAAGCTATGCTATTTCTATATCTGAACCGATTTCAAGGAAACTTGCCAGAGATTAATTTATATTAACTTCAGTACGTTGTGTCAATCGACCTGGCGATGGATCTTTAGTGCACCATTAACTTAAAATCGGACGAAAATATATATGGGAGATATATCTTAATAATATATATCTTAATAATATAATAATATATATAGGAGGTGCACACATCATTCTAGACTTAGTTCAGTACGCTATCCCAAAATCCGTGCAAATCGAGGGATCTATAGGGACTTTGGTGCACCAATTACCTTAAATCGGACGAACATCTATATGAGAGATATATCTAAATCTGAACCGATTTTCATGAAACATGGCACACATATTTCTAGGCTTAATTCAGTACGCTGTGCCAATATTCGTGCAAATCGAAATATTTGCAGGGACTTTGGTGTTTTCAGTACACTATGCCAAATTTCGTGCAAATCGAAATATATATAGGGACTTTAGTGAACCATTTACATAAAATCCGACGAAAATATATATGGGAGCTATATCTTAATCTGAACCGATTTTCACCTATTTCAATAGTGTTCGCCCAAATTTCATCCAAATAGGAATATGAATGCGACCTGTACGGATGAACGGAAAATCGATCGAAATGGCTTTAAAATGCCGAATATTATATGGTGGCTACACCACGTGGGCCGTTATATCCCACATTCAATTGTTTGTATGTTACCGATAGACCCCAAATAATAAACATACCTTAAATTTTTATACCCTTCACCACACTGTGGTACAGGGTATTATGTCTTTGTGCATATGTTTATAACAGGCAAAAGGAAACGAGATAGACACATGGTTCCTTTTGAGAATATGCATAGAATCACTTTCTGAGTCGATTTATGCATGTCCGTCCGTCCGTCCGTCTGTCCATGTTAAATTGTAAACAAAGTACAGGTCGCATTTATGATCCGAATTGGATGAAATTTGGCATAGGTCACTTATTCGGCCCAAGGACGAACCCTATTGAAATTGGGAAAAATCGGTTCAGATTTAGATATATCTCCCATATATAGTTTCGTCCGATTTCATGTAAACGGTCCCTATATATCTTTCGATTTGCACGAAATTTGGTGCAGCCTAATCATTTAGGTCTAGAATGATGTCTGTCAAGTTTCGTGAAAATCGGTCCAGATTATAGCTCCCATACATAGTTTCGTCCGATTTCATGTAAATGGTGCCCCAAAGTCCCTAAGTACTACGACCAATTTGAATAATTTTCTGCCATGTCGAACTTACATATGGGTTGGGTTGCTTGTTTTTATTTTCTGATGTCTGTATTGTAATAAAATTTAGCAGGGCTCATTTATCTATTGAAATTGGTAAATATGGTCCAGAATAGTCACTATCTATATTTTCTGTACGTAATAAAATTTGATACAGAATATAGTATAAAATGGTGTATGCCAATCTAATTTTAAACTAAAAGATCTTATATTATTTCTAATTCACATCGTGTCATATATAAATTCTTTAGTTAAAAAAATTCCACAATTCTCACAAATTTCTAATAAAAACAAAAAAAACTCATCTACGCTGAAATCTAACATTTGTGCTGTTCCGGTATCCCTAATTTTCATGTAACTACTCACAACATTAAACTAATTAAATTAAAGTATTGTTATTTTTTGCTTTTATTCTCATATAACCATCTACTGGCTAATTAGTTCAAGCGGTGGTTACAATGAGAGAAAATAAATCAAACCGAACAATAATGGCGTACATTTGAAGTACCAGCTACCGAATGTAGGTCTACTTCCTTTTTTGAATGTTGTAATGCTTTGCGATGTTTCGGGCAGTAACATGCCGGGTTTTAGGGTGAACTAATTAAAAGTTGTTTTTATTGTTTTCACTTCTGGCAAACCAGCATCGCAACGACCAACCAACCACCACTCTTGACATTAAAAATTTGTTTAATGAGTTTGGAAAATTGAAATTATTTGTGGATTTTACAAGAAATGAAAACAAATGGCGTTAACTATTTTCTCTTTACAAAAGGCCCACTACGTCTAGAGGTTCGTGTGTTTTATGTGAAAAGGCAATATGGCGTAGTTGATGGTTAGTTCACTCAAACCGGAAGCTCATTAATATTACGACAGCAAAATACACATGGTGGTATTGTTTGTTGATTATAGTTTTTGAAAACTGTTTCTTAGCCAACTTCTTAGGCCGCCTTTTTTTTGGGGTTTTGGTCAAAATCTACAAAAATCGAGTATAAGGTGGAGTGTCTCTACGTTCGCAGCACCTCGAAATGTTCTCCCAAAATCTACGTATATATACTTGATCAGAATAAAATTCTAGATCGAAGCCACAATTTTTAAGATAGAGCTTTGATATTTTACACATATAATGCTATAATGTTTGGTATTGCAAATGGGATAAATCAGCCCATAATTTTGTAGCAATATTTCATTTTCGGGTTCTTAGACGGTGAAAAACATAATAAAGATGTTACCCTCCATCAAAATATCTACAGGGTGCCCATATTCGACGAACCCATCTGGCAACGCCATAACTTTTGACAGAGATGTCACATCGCTTGATGACATACCGCGTTTGAAGCGTCAGTCGCACGCCGCACGAGCGCTCTGAAATAGTTGAAATTTACATTCAACTGAAGAAGTCAATTGTGAAAACTCAACGTGCTTTTAAAACATTAAAAAAACGAGAAGTGCGCCTTCTAAGAACACCATTAAGCGTTTATACGAAAAATTTTCGACTGGTAAGACTCTTTCTAATCCGAAGAGGCCATATAAAAGTCGACGAAGGCGATCGGCCGAGAATATCGCTGCCTTACGAACCAGTGTTGAGAGGTCCCCAAGAACATCCCAAAAATGCCGTTCTCAGCAGTTGGGCATGGTTCGGTGCACTTTACAACGCATTATTCGCATTGATTTGCATTTGTTCCCGTACAAAATTCAATTGACGCAAAGAATGTTGCCTGCGGACAAGTCTCGTCGATTGGAATGGGCCCAAACAGTCATCGAAATGGCCGAAGATGACGAGCAATTTTGCAACAAAATTATCATGTCCGATGAAACCCATTTCACATTGAATGGGATCGTAAATAAGCAAAATTGCCGTTTTTACGCCACTGAAATGACGAAAAAGTCACAGTTTGGTATGGCCATGCTGTTACCATCAATCAGGAGCGTTATCGCGAAAGCGTATGAGACAGTTCTGGTTTCAACAAGACGGCGCTCCACCGCACACAAGTCGCATAACAATCGATTTTCTGATGAAATTGTTTCCGGGCCGTTTGATGTCGGTGATTTGGACTGGCCACCGCGTTCGCCCGATTTGACGCCGCCTGACTTCTTCTTGTGGGGATATTTCAAAGTCAAAGGTTTACGTTAACAAGCCAAGGACCGTAGAAGAGCTCAAGGACAACATTCGTGAAGAAATAGCCGCTATTCCGGCGAGAAATGTTGGCAAAAACGATGGAAAATGCAGCAAAAAGGGCACAACACGTCATCAACACCAGAGGCGGCCATTAGAGAGATATCATATTCAAAAATTGATGTGAACAAATCTACTTGGAACAAATTAAATGATTAACATTTCCAACCGCCAAATTTTTATACCCTACACAACTATGTTGTCAGGGTATTATAGCTTTGTGCAGCCCCAAATGTTTGTAACGCCGCGAAATATTGGTCCTAGACCCACCTTTAAGTATACCGATCGTCATATCTCGACTAGCTGAGTCGATCTAGACATGTGTGTCCGTCCGTCCGTCCGTCTGTCCATTATAATTTGTAAACACGATACAGGCCACAGTTATGGACCAATCTTCACGAAATTTTGCATGTAGGATGTGTTCTGGCCAATGAAGACCCCTATTGTTTTTGGAAAAGATCGGTTAATATTTAGAGGATGAAATGGACCAAATACTAAATTTTTGTCGGTTTTTCTGGTCGCTCCAGAGGCCGCAATTATGGCCCAAACACCGCGAATTTTTGCATGGAGAAGGGGATCGGGCCAGAGAATAAGCATGCATGTTTTGATAAAGATCGCTCAATATTTAGCGGGTCAAATGGACCCTGACTTTTGTGTGAAAAATGACAAAATTTGTATTCTATGGCATATATATTTACTCCTGGAGGATGTAGACCCCAGGAGTTGATAGCATATCCAAGAGGAGTGGTTGGCCTTTAAATTGACACCAAATATAGTGATGTATCTACTCAGATGTGGGAGTTACAGTCAAATATTTACAGGTGCTTACGTATTCAGATATTATTTAGTAACCCATTACCACATTAGAGGGAGAAATATCGCGCTGATGGCTTTGAAATTTTTCATGAAGTTCCAGTTATGGTCAAGAACAACGCCTACAATTTGCGGTGATGATCAGATTAAAATTTTGGGATGAAATGGACCGAAAACATAATTTTTTGTGTGTTTTCGAGTAGAGTATAATCCGAAAATCACAACACAACCCACCGTGAAGGTAATCCGGACAAGTAAATAGAAGGATTGTACTGAATATTCGAAAAAAGTAAGGAAGAGGTGTTGTTAACCTCTAATCGGACAAGAGGGGGGAAATATCTCGAAATATTACTCAGACTCGGAATAAACATCCTCAGAAAGTTAGAGTTCGTGGTAGTTGTGTAGGGTATCGCATGGTAGGCCCCGTCCGACTATACTGCTCCGCTCACTGGTTATTTTTTTCTTTGATTAAAAAAAAAACATGGGTCCGCCCTGTAAACCAAAACGTGGCTACTTGGAGGAAACTCATGTTATGATAAGGCTTTCAACTTACATAAAAATACGTGAGAAAATCATGATTTAAATTCTCGTAATATCTAATAGTGGGGCTACCGTTATATGTGGCTACAATAAAACGGAGATCTATATTGAAATTTTTGGTAGTGTGTTTTGACAGCCAAATACAGCCATTTGGCAATGTTAATAACTTTTGGTGTGGAGATCTAGTGGAGCAGTTATGAGAACCCAAAACACCAAATAGCAGTCCTTTTGATTAAAAACATGTCAGAAATTCCCATATTGGGGGAAATTTGCTATGCAATACGCAAATGTGCTATGCAATAAGAACCCAAAATACAAAATTACATCCAAGTTGGATGGAAAACTTGGGTCGATATTAATAATTTCTTGCACACCTTTCAATAGACGAAGAGACAGACAGATGGGCATACGTAAATCGACATAGAATTTTATTCTGATCAAGTATATATGTTGAAATAACTATAGAGATCGCAATATTGAAGATAGGACTTTAAAATATTGAACATATATTGTTGTTATATCTACGATGTTTGGTATTGAAAATGGGATGGGATATCGGTCCACGTTTTGATGTAGCCCTCATAAAACTGTAACTCCCAATATTCGGTATTTGAAGCATTACGGGGTTAGGCTTTTGGTATTTTAATGGCTTTTGCTGTATTTTCCCACCGATAGGGGTGTAATTTGCTATAATAAGTTTTAGAAGGCAGGCATTCATATTATACAGAAAATAATAAATATATGTTTATATTTTGACATATATGGGTAGCGCCTTTTGTTAGTATTAGCGTAATTCTCTCATTGTAGTTACTGTAATTTGGCATTCAGTGATATTGAAGGGCAAAACATATTTTTACAAAAAAATGTCTATATATTTCTGAATTTTTATTCATCCCCACATAAAGGTCCCTCCCTAATTTTAGTATTAATAAGTTTTCAACAACATTTTCTCCCCCGAAGTGACTATATCGGATTCTTGGAGAAATCAGTGAGCGGAGCAGTAAAGTCGGACGGGGCCGACCATATGATACCCTACCACGAAAAGCAAAGTTTCGGCGGTTCTATATTCTGAGCCTGGACAATATTTCATCTAAACAGCCGCTCTAAGTATTTGGTCAGATCACCTTCACCTTGTAAAATATGTGATGTTCTGCATATAATAATTGCCTCTAGAGCGATTAGAAAATCTGACAAAATTAAAGTTTTCGGTTCATTGCACCCCCTGAATGAAATCTCAACTTCACCGAAAACTATAGGCGTCGTCCTTTACCATAATCGGAAATTCATGTACAATTTCAAAGCGATCAGCGCGACATTTCCGTATACGTATAACTCCCACATCATAGTATATACAGCCATATAATGTATCAATTTGAAGGTCAACAACTCCTCTTTGATATACTATCAACTTCTCGGTTATATGTCCTTCAGGAGCAAGCGAATACGCCCCAGAATAATTTTTTTTTAATTTTTCACACAAAAGTTAGAGTCCATTTGACCCGCTAAATATTGACCGATCTTTATCAAAACAGGCATGCTTATTCTTAGGCGCGATCCCCTTCTCCATGTAAAATTTCACGATGTTCGGACCATAACTGCGGCCTCTAGAGCGACCAGAAAAACCAAAAAAAAATTAGTATTTGGTCCATTTCATCCCCTAAATATTAACCGATCTTTACCAAAAACAATAGGGGTCTTCATTGGCCAGAACCCATCCTACATGCAAAATTTCGTGAGGATTGGTCCATAACTGTGGCCTGTATCGTGTTTACAAATTATAATGGACAGACGGACACACATGTCTAGATCGACTCAGCTATTCGAGATATGACGATCGGTATACTTAAAGTTCGGCCTAGGACCAATATTTCACGACGTTACAAACTTTTGGGGCTGCACAAAGCTATAATACCCTGACAATATAGTTGTGTAGGGTATAATAATCTTTTTTTTTTCGAGAAATGGTTCAATATAAACTAATACTTTAAAGCAACCCTCATACAAATATCCCGTTTAATTTCGGTATATTGAAATTCCTTCCCCAGGTTTCCAAAATGATTGTCTACAATTTGGACATTATTTTTTTCAGAACATGAACTACCAATTACCACATAATGCCATGATGTCCCGATCGTAGTGAAGAGTATAAAAATTCGGTCGGGCCTAACATAACTATTTATTTACTTGTTTATATGTTCCAAATTACATGCACTTCGGATGGAAAATCCCTCTTCATCCGAAGTGCATGTAATTTGGCATTCCGGGTTCTAGGAGGGTAAAAAGTTCTGTACATAAATTTTCCAATAAGTCCATGTTTTGACATAGCCCCTTCAAAACTTTCGGTATTTTTTTCCACCAAAGTGGCTGCAATTTGGCAGAAAATGTTAAATATATGTTCATATTTGTATATAACTTTCATATACAGGTTCCGTCTAATTGTCCTAAACGTATTTTCCAACTGAAGTCACTGTAATTTAGTCATCTGTGTTCTTTGTGCCTAAAACACTCCTTCGCAGATAATTTTTATCTAGTTTGCATATAAAGATCTCTAAAGAATGGTCGAATTTTCCACCTAGACGAATTATATGTGAATTGGCGAAACAATTTGCAGTCTGATCCATATTTCGACATAACCCATGTATAAGGGTCCCGACTGGTCCTCATAGCCGAGAGTACACCATTTTCGGTTCGTCCAAACTTAATGGCTCTTTTATATTTTATTTAATATCCACCTATTTTCTTTAATACTAGTCTGCATTCCTAGGCCCTTGAATTTTAAACCCTAGAGACTCTGTTTCAATCCCTGTACATTATACCACACTTAATATCATCAATGCCATATTTTTCCCCCCAAAAGGTTAAATATGTTTGCCATCGATATTTTTCACATCATCTGTTTCAATTTGCAAATCACCTACGTAATTAGGGGCTACCAAAAAATATCAAAGCCAAAGGCGGTGGCGTATTTGTTTGTTTTTCCTTTACCACCGTAATATCATTTTATCGGTATGGTTGCGGGGCGGTCATTACCCAAGAGGAAATTACAAAAGCTTGCGTGCAAAAACTGATTTTTTTTGTGATTTCTAATTTCATTCCGTTTTGAGGTTCGTCGATTGACCGACCATTGGTTAAACATAAAAATGTGTGAGTATTAACTGTTTGTATTATGGCTGGCACCGTTGTTGCTGTTATTGTTTTTTTCTTTTTTTGGTTTAATTTAACTTAATTACCCTTATTACAAGTTTAGTGGCATTCATATTCTGGGGAGTTTTATGGTCTATGTTTAGTTAATTAAATAGATATACCCACTTTTTACCAACGTGGCATTTGGGGTTATTTCAAAATGGACAGAGACGTAGCGGACGAATGAGCTGGCGAAAGACCAGCAACGAAATGTACATGATAATAATTGTATGAACATTAGGAATGGGCTGTTGATTGGGTGGTCCAATTAGTTTTTCAATTAGCATGAGAAGTCTTTCAAACACGAATGTCAATAAACTTGTAAAATTTAAATAACTAGAAGAAAATCGAAATTTATATTAGTTGAGGTGGATATTCTATGTTCATTTGATAATCGCCAACCAAACGTGTGTATAGATTTTATAACCAGTAAGGAAAGTAGTAAAGTCGGACGGGGCCCTTCACCACTTTGGGTAAATACAAGAGATTCTCATATGTACAATATCCTGAAGAAATTACGAAATTAAATGTGTGGACTACATAGATATTTGAACTAATTTAAAACAACCTATACACATACAATTCTGAAACATATGATAATCGAACGGACTTGGGTTCTTTGGTGTACCATTGTATGAAACGTGCACAATTGTCTATGGGAGCTGTATGTACATCTGAACGTATATAAGCAACCACTTGGTATGCTGCAGCATAGTGTGCTGTTCACAATATATCTCGATCCGAAAAACGGCTATTATTTGGTGCAACATTTGCACGAACTCACACGATAATATAAACGAACATATGCACACATTAATCCAAGATTTAATTGTTTAAATCAAAGGAAAATATATATGAGAGCTATATTTAAATCTGAACCGAAACTTAAGAGCTGGCACCATTCTAAACTCAATTCACCACGCTATGACAAATTCTTGCAAATCGAAGGATTTGCATTTAATCGGACGAAACTATATATGGGAGCTATATCTAAATCTGAACCTGTTTTTAGGAAACTTAACACACATCATTTTAGACCTAATTTATTACGCTATGCCAAATTTCCTGCAAATCGAGGGATATTTAGGGACTATGGTGCACCATTTACATAAAATCGGTCGAAAATATATATGGGAGCTATATCTAAATCTAAACCGATTTTCAAGGAATTGTAACCACAACGTTCTAGACTTAATTCAGTACACTATGCAAATTTCGTGAAAATCGAAAGATATATAGGGACTTTGGTACACCATTTTCATTAAATCGGAGGAAAATATATATGGGAGCTATATCTGAATCGATTTTTCCCAATTTCAATAGGGTTCCTCCTTGGGCCAAATGAATGAGCTGTGCCAAATTTCATCCAATTCGAATATTAAATGCCTCCTGTACTTTGTTTAGAATTTAACATGAGCAGACAGACATACGGACGGCTTAGAAATTGATTCTATGCATATTCTCAAAAGGAACCATGTGTCTATCTCGTTTCCTTTTGCCTGTTACAAACATATGCACAAATTCGCGGTGTTTGGGCCATAATTATGGCCTCTGGAGCAACCAGAAAAACCGACAAAAATAAAGTTTTTGGTCCATATCATCACCTAAATATTAACCGATCTTTTCCAAAAACAATAGGGGTCTTCATTGGCCAGAACCCATCCTACATGCACAATTTCGTGAAGATTGGTCCATAACTGTGACCTGTATCGTGTTTACAAATTATAATGGACAGACGGACGGACGGACACACATGTCTAGATCGACTCAGCTAGTCGAGATATGACGATCGGTATACTTAAAGGTGGGTCTAGGACCAATATTACGCGGTGTTACAAACTCTTGGGGCTGTGCGAAGCTATAATACCCAGACATCATAGTTTTGACCCGACAGTAATTTTTTACGCATAAAATTGGAAAATATTTTCTATTAAATATCCTCCCATATTTAAATTACTCAGCTGCCTGCTGCGTAATTTTTAGCAATAAAATTATCTTCATAAAAATAAGTCACAATTTTCAGCATTTGAGTATGTGGTACACCTATAACTGGCAATGGCCTAATTAGAGGAGCGATATTGAAGCGATAGAAATATATATTGATAATTTGTCCGATTGCAAATATTATTGAAAAGTCGCATTTTTCTGCCCGATTGGCAAGGTATTTTGCATAGACAACAGAATGACAGTGTAACGAAAATGTACCTTTATATTTGGGGGTTATGGATAAATATGGTAATTTTATCCTCTGAAAATCAGAAATGCGAAACCAATTGTTAAAGACCAAAAACCGTAATGCCAAATTACAGTTAATTCGATTAAAACATGTGATTTTGGAACAACATTTCGGGCCTAAATTTGGAGGAGATCTATGAAAATATTCTGCAGACATATGGAATATGGTGGAGGGTATACTAAACGTTCAAATAATATTTTTTTTATTAAAAATCATCTATCATCTGAATAGAATAGTAAATATTTATTATCGTGTTGCTGTAACATCCTGATGGACCATTAAATCTATACACGTGCCATCAATTGTACGGAAGTGATACAAACACAATTTATTTCTAATAACTCTGAATGAAAAAAAAAAAAAATAGAAATCAATTTCTCCCCTCAAGTTCGTTTTTTATTAGAAGTTGTCACATAGTTTATTATAACTCAACATTTGTTTTTTTTTTTTTTCTTTCTAATTTCTATTCATTGTACAATCTGCCAACATTTGTTGCAATTGTTGCAAAAACAAGAAAAAAAAACGAAAACCACAACAAATGCCATCCAAAAACCGTGATCGAGCTACCAAAGAGGCATTGTTAGCTTTCTAAAACAAATCGTAACAGATTTTTGCCACTTACAACAACCATAACGTCATGATGCAGATGATGAGGACGGCAGTGACGATAACTGTGGCTCTGGCTCTGCCATGGGTGCTACTAATGGTGTTGATGAGGCAAAGTAACTAAGTAGCTACATGGCCAACTTGCACGCTGCCACGGATGCATGTGGCATGTTAGATATGCTTTCAACTACTCGTTAACACTTTGTTTACATAAAAATATTTCCCGGACACTTGAAGCAAAACAATGGCAACAAATGAAACACCACAACAACAACAATTGCTACAACAATTGCAGATAGGGTGATTGCAACAATGGTACCCCAACACAAACCACAGAAGCAAGGAAGAAAAAAACAACAACAAGCCACAAATCGCATAAGATACCACAAAATAGATATTCCTATTGCAAAACACACAGAAGCCTTACAATGGCCAACACCACCACCACCATTATCATCATCGGAACCGCATAGCCACCACAACCACCACCACCACAATAGAAACCATCAACAATGGAAAACAATAACAAGGATAAATGGCATTACAACCTTAACCACATTTACACCCGCCCTTCGAAGCAAGTCTATGGAGACTAAGTATTGCAAGGCTTAATCAACACCACATGGAGTGCAAGGAAGTAGATGAAATAAATCCACCATTATCTCAATAGACTTCCACATGTTTGAGTTCCCCGCTAAAGTATTGCCGTTCGCCAAAGACCATGAACGAATTCTGAAGAAGGGTAACGAATGTGATCTGAACATTTTATCATATATTAACACATTTGGTTTTTGGCACAGTGGGTTACAGAAGAACAAAAAACTTGTACGCAGAAGATTTTCAATGCAGGTTCAATCGAATTGCAGGCGATTCGTATAAGAAGTGCGTCTAGGACATTAAATGTGAAAAAAGAGGATCATTATTAGATTATCCTCGAAAAACGTAAAATGTGAAATGTGGTGGGATATTTTACAGAGGCTATGCCAAAATTGGAGAAAATCGGTTCAGATTTTCATATAGCTCCCATATATATTTTCGTCCGATTTCAGGTAAATGGTACACCAAACTCCTAATTTTTATCGGATTGAGACAAAATTTGGCATAACGTACGGAATTGAGACTAGGATAGAGTGTGTTAGGTTTCATTGAAATCGGATCAGATGCAGATATGGCTCCCATATATAGTTTCGTCCGATTTTATATAAATGGTGCACCAAACTCCCACTATTTGTCCGATTGAGACAAAATTTTGCCCAGCGTACTGGATTAGGTCCACTTTAATGTCTGTGAAGTTTTGATGAAATCGATGCAGATTTACACATAGCTTCTATGTATATCTTCGTCCGATTTCATGTAAATGGTGTACCAAATAACTAAATTTTTTTCGACTGGGACGAATTTGTGCACAACGTACCAAATTGAAGCTAAAATAATAAAGATTTCTCCTAGCGAGATATAATTGTGGACACCGTACTGTGCTGTGTGTGCCACGGTTGCTCAATTGGGTCCAGATTTACATATAGCTCCTATACATAATTTAGTTCGATTTTATATAAAAGGTACACCCAGGAATCGAAGTTCGCCAGATTGACATGAAATTTTTCAAAGATTTCCGAATGGTATGCGTATGTTCTTATTGGCTCAAATATTTATTAGATTACAAATTTAAATTCGCCATATTCCATTTCAATGGTCCTCCAAAATGGTGAAGTGTGTCATATAGGCGGCCCCGTCCGACATTTGCAATTTCCTTACTGGTTTCCAAGATCTATGTTTTGTGCACTTTTTTGCAGACTAGAGCCATATATTGACATATTCCCCATAGCAAAATTTTCCAACCGAAAAGGCTCTTGAGGATTTAAGGATTATCCCCATTTTTACAACAGAAGTGATATTCCTGCTTTTGGTGGGTCCAAAATTTCTTCGCAAAAAGTTCTCAATATAAATAAATCCTGTTTTCGATATGCTGAAGATCTTCGTAAAATTTGGCAAACCTAAGTGTCTGTAATTTAGTATTTCGTTTTCTGCGATGATGAAACACCTCCTCCGCAGAAACCTTGCAATGACATGGATCCCATTTATTCTGAGGATCTTATTATAATCTCTAAACAGAGGGTATGTAGTTTGATGTTGCGCTTTTCAGAGGATAAATAGCCTCCTGGTAGTCAATTTACAAATATATAGCCCCCATATTAGGGACCCGGTCGATGTAAGTATTATGATGGAGGTTATAAAAGGTTTGATTCGGCCCAACATTTGACCTA
>NW_026874039.1:0-15703 GCF_032173495.1 Musca vetustissima | reverse complement strand
CCATGTGTTTATATATAGTCCCCATACATAATTTTACCCGATTACATACAAATGGTAGGGGAGAGGGGGGCACCTTTGAACACTTTTTGCTTTCAAGCCTTATTAAATTTTTTATTTTATAATTTTTAGTTTCTTATAAATTGTATCTAATATGTACATATGTAACCTTTAAAATGAATATACATATGACATACTATAAGCTTGATAAATATATTTTATTACTGTTTTAATGGACGAACTCAAAGTGTTCAAAACTGCCCCCCCAGGGGGGCACCTTTGAACAAGGCTTGACATTTTTGAACGACATGGTTTTTTACAGTGTTTATGTTCAAATATGTATGTATTTTATTCTTACATATCAGAAATGCATTAATTCATTAAAAAATATATAAAAAAATTTCAAAATATAAAAAATTTAGATCAAAAGTTATTAAAACATAAAATGACGTAAAAACAAGAATTAATAGGGTGAAAAATACAGTTAATTTCGTAATCTTATTAGTTCATTTGAAATTTTGAGAAATCGAAGCCAAAAGTTAAAAACTTCTTTTTTTGCTCGAGTTTAATGGGCATGTTCAAAGGTGCCCCACCCATGGCATTTTACGGAAATTTAAAATAACTTTTTTTGTAATAAATATATATGAATGAAATTACATTAGTTATGTTTGAAAAGATTGTTGGAATGCAAAAAATTTGTTTGACGAAAGAAAACTATCACATAATTCTTCCTGCGCCCTTACAACCAAATGAATAAAAGTTTACAATCACACTGAGAAAACATGGTCACCCATGCACAAATTTTCGACAACTGAAAAAGCAAGCCAAAGTGGTTTACGCATATAGAAAACAAGATTGCCATATACAAAAATGTGGTTGCGGGTCGGAAAAATATTAAACCAAGATTTTATGAGCGATGTTCAAAGGTGCCCCACGTTCAAAGGTGTCCCCCTCTCCCCTACACAAAGAATCCAAGTCTCTCCGTTTGACATGCAATTTTTCATAGATTTCAGAATTGTATATGTAGGGTTTTTCACTTGGTTGTAATATCTATCTAGATAGCACATTTCATTTCGCCCGATTCCATCTCAATGGTCCTCCAAAGATTCTATGTATGTTCTATGTACAGGATTTTGTACATATTAACATCTGTTGTATGTACCCAAAGTGGTGAAGGGTATATTATAGTCGACCCCGTCCGACTTTTGAACTTTCCTTTTTTCTTATAGAAAAAATTGATAGTTTACTGAGGAGGTTTTTTTCTTAAAAAAAAAAAAAAACTCCAAAAAATCTCCTAGGGCCCTGAAGAGATGTCCCCGATGAGACTTTCTTGAACACGAAAAATATTTTGTTTTTTTGTGCCACACTTTTTGCTACCACTGTAAATTATCATCATAACGACTGTGATAGAAATTGTTGCTATTTTATTAGCTTCTTTTGTTGTTTATTATCTCCACTTAATGAGAAGATCTGTGTGAAAGAAACTCCCATTTCAAGTGGATAATGAAAAGATGAGGCGGTAGTTTTGTTATTCAAAAAAATATATTTTTTTATGAATTGAATTGTTTGCTATTGTTGTCGTCGCGATCTCAAAGAGTTCATTGATTTGTTGCTATTTTCCGGTTTTATAACACAAACATTTCAATTTAATTTAATGCAATATTTTTGGTTTCTTTTTTGGCAAATCGAGAAATTTGGATGATGATGTTGTTGTTGTGGATGAAGATGATGAAGTTGTTGTGATAAGATGACAGCCAACATGCTTTGTGTGTGTGGGTAGAATTGGTATCGTTTTGAAGCCATAATTATTTTAGTTTTCGAATTTGTCGAACATAAGCGTGGGATAGTTTTTATTTTCAATGGAAAGATTTTAGTTACCACAAAAATGTTTGGCCTATTGGCTGGCTACCAGCAGCATGACATGTTACGAAGTATCGAATCGACATGTAAATCTAGCGATAGGTCGTCTCTCTCTGTTCGTGTTAATTATAAATAAATAATTACATAGTTTACGTTAACAGAATTTGAAATGCTTTTTCTTTCGTGGTTTTTCATTTCTCTAGGGCTTCTTCTTCTTCTGTTGGTCGATAAAACACGCAATGGCCGCCTAGAGGGATGTGGAGTTGGATTTTTAATTTCCTTCAAATGTCTTCGAAGAGTTTTTTTATACCACGTCACGTTATTTGCATTTGAGTGTGTCATTTAGAAATGTATTTAACTGATTTTCCAGCCGGACTATTTGTTAAATGACCTCACGTTCAAGTGGCTGGGATTTTTTCATTCCGCAGCAAATCCATTGTCAAATGCCCCGAAAAAAAGAAGGAAAGAAAGGTGTTTCATTTATGAAACTTCTTATGACAAGTAGCTCAAAATCAACTGAGCTACTTATTTTCCTACCCCCCTCCCCTTCACCAAAACTCTTCAATCATCGACTTTTGTGTCATGACGAAAAAAATAACTCTAATTTATTTTCTTAATAAGAAATCAAGTCTTTTGAAGAAGAAACAACCGACCGACCACCCGACCCGACCCCGAACACAAGTTGTTCGTACGTTTGTTTGCATTTAAATTGTGACTTATTTTTCTTTCCTTTTCCATACAAATGGTGGAAATTCCACATTCATCTAATTCGGTACTGTTTTCAGATTGATGTGGTTGTTGTTGTTGGTTGGCTGGTTGACGTTTTTTATGAGTTTCACACATGTAGGGGACATTTTTTCTCGAAACATAAAAAATGGTATTTGAATAACCGTATTTCAATTGTTTATAAAGGTGTTTTCAAGTAGTGTCTCGTTTTTATTATTGTAAAGTTTTTTCCCGGGCATTTGAATTGAATTGTGCGTTTTTTGTTGTAACAGAAATTTGTTTATAATAAAATAATTATATACATATTTTTTCCCTCATTTCATTTTTATTATCTGGGAAAATTGTTTATTTATTCATTTGTCTGGAATTGAAGTTTTTCGGTTTTTAATTTCATAATAAATTTCCCATGTAAATGACATGCTTGCATAAATAATTTTTCTATATAGGAAAAAGCCTCCTCAGTGCACTGAGGAATTTTTTTCTAAATATAAAAAATCCTAATCTGTGAGCTGAGGAATTTTTTTTCTATATAGAAAAGAGCCTCCTCAGGGACCTGAGAAATTTTTTCTATAGAAAAAAGTGTCCTCAGGGACCTGAGAATTTTTTTCTATAGAAAAAAGTGTCCTCAGGGACCTGAGAAATTTTTTTCTATAGAAAAAAGTGTCCTCAGGGACCTGAGAAATTTTTTTCTATAGAAAAAAGTGTCCTCAGGGACCTGAGAAATTTTTTTCTATAGAAAAAAGTGTCCTCAGGGACCTGAGAAATTTTTTTCTATAGAAAAAAGTGTCCTCAGGGACCTGAGAAATTTTTTTCTATAGAAAAAAGAGTCCTCAGGGACCTGAGAAATTTTTTTCTATAGAAAAAAGTGTCCTCAGGGAAATTTTTTTCTATAGAAAAAAGTGTCCTCATGGACCTGAGAAATTTTTTTCTATAGAAAAAAGTGTCCTCAGTGGCCTGAGAAATTTTTTTCTATAGAAAAAAGTGTCCTCAGGGACCTGAGAAATTTTTTTCTATAGAAAAAAGTGTCCTCAGGGACCTGAGAAATTTTTTTCTATAGAAAAAAGTGTCCTCAGGGACCTGAGAAATTTTTTTCTATAGAAAAAAGTGTCCTCAGGGACCTGAGAAATTTTTTTCTATAGAAAAAAGTGTCCTCAGGGACGTGAGAAATTTTTTTCTATAGAAAAAAGTGTCCTCAGGGACCTGAGAAATTTTTTTCTATAGAAAAAAGTGTCCTCAGGGACCTGAGAATTTTTTTTCTATAGAAAAAAGTGTCCTCAGGGACCTGAGAAATTTTTTTCTATAGAAAAAAGTGTCCTCAGGGACCTGAGAAATTTTTTTCTATAGAAAAAAGTGTCCTCAGGGACCTGAGAAATTTTTTTCTATAGAAAAAAGTGTCCTCAGGGACCTGAGATATTTTTTTCTATAGAAAAAAGTGTCCTCAGGGACCTGAGAAATTTTTTTCTATAGACAAAAGTGTCCTCAGGGACCTGAGGAATCTGTTTCTATAGAAAAAGTGTCCTCCGGGACCTGAGAAATTTTTTTTCTATAGAAAAAAGTGTCCTCAGGGACCTGAGAAATTTTTTTCTATAGAAAAAAGTGTCCTCAGGGACCTGAGAATTTTTTTTCTATAGAAAAGGGCCCTGAGGAGTTTTTTTCTGTAGAAAAAAGTATTCTCAGTTTCCTGAGGAATTTTTTTATGTAAATTTTGCTTTTTTTATCTGGTCATAATCTTTTAAACAGCACTGTATAATTTATTTCATTGATTATCTGTCGAATCCAGTTCTCATAATATCTACTTCGCTTTTGCCGCTCCAAGCAGATGGTATCAAAGTTGGGGATAACAACGGAAATCGGGCTTGTTTTGTGAAGCTCTTGATTGTTGTTTTGATGCGACAAAGTGGCAAACAGATGTATTGTCAGTTAAAATGACATACAGTGGAACCCCCCTGAAACAGATTGAGGGTATTCAGAAAATTTATCCATGTGAATAATATATACTTTAAATATATACTTAAAGGGGTTATTTGTTCGATTAGCTTCTAACAAAAGTCTATGAATTATATCGAGGTTTCACTATATTGTTGAAGATTATTTGGCTTGAAAATTAATTCCAAATCAGATAATCGGAAAAAAAGAAAACAAAAATTCATTCATATCATTCAAATCAGTCAGTTCGTCAGTCATAAATCTGTTGCTCATTCATTGGCCATCCATCCGCACAGATGGGGTTCATTGAAAATATTCAACGACAGTAATTATGATTGTGAAGAAGAAGATAAATATTTGGCCATTGTTTGGCTTTGAATATCTTCATCATCTTCAAAACAAAAAATAAATTCGAAATCTCATAGTTGAAGCGTTTGCTCTGATTTTGTTGTTGTTGTCTTTTTTTCGTTACCAAAAAAACAAAGAAGTGAATGAACGACCTCTGCAAAGTCATTTCGGTGGATTAGCTGGCAAAGTTATTCGACAAATTGTTTGTCATGGTTTCTAATGAAGCGTTGATATTGTTGTTGTTATAAGTTAGTTGAAAAAAAAAACAAAAATGTGATGAGAAAGATTTATTTGGTCGAAATTGTAGCAAAAAACGGCTTTTTTAACTTTACAACAAAAGGGCTTAGAAATGAGCGACGAACAGATAAGCAGACAGACCGAGGGAAAGGTAGGCCGGCCTCTGCTAGTCATACCCGTGGCATTCATGGTTTTATTGTTTAGGCTGGCCAGCAATTAGCTCTTAATTTATCAGCTGGTCGATGGCTTTGTTACACCAGCCAAGCCAACCAATATCATAAAGCCATGCAGACATACACACACACACACCGAGGCAGACAGACACATGTTGTCCATTTAGTAAAACAAAACCGAAAATAATGGTAGGCGGGATGTATAGCAGCGGTATTACAAAAAAGCGGCAAATGACACCGATAATCTGGTGCGGGAAATTCCACTATTTGCAAAATTTTGTGGGAAATTATTTGTAAAAACATGTGTTCTATTGTTCTGACAAATGGTTAGGTGTTCCATTTAAATGTCTGATCAAATGATGGTCAAGGTCAGATGGGTGGTCAATAAGAAAGGGATTGAAGGGAAAGAGAGTTAGAAAGATTTCACATGGCGTTTATAGATTAAAATAGGGACCTATGCATTAGTTTTTGAGGATAGAAAAATACACCTAAGTGACCTGAGGATTTGTTTCTACAGAAAAAAAAAAAAAAACAGAGAAAACACTCCTCAGAGAACTGAGGATTTTTTTCTACAGAACAATTCCATCAGTAAACTGAAGAACTAAATAATATATTCTATCCTCAGAGAACTTACCTCAGAGAAATGTGAATCTTTTTTTTTTTACAGAAAAAACTCTCAGAGAATTGAGGAATTTTTTCTACAGAAAAAGCACTCCTCAGAGATCTGAGGAATTTTCTTCTATAGAGAAAACACTCATCGGTGAACTGGGGAATTATTTGTACAGAAAAAACAGATCCTCAGGGGACTAAATAATTTTTTCTATGGAAAAAAAAACAATCCTCATAATAGAACACAGGATTTTTTATGGAAAAAAATACACTCCTCAGAAAATGGGGAATTTTGTTTTTATTGAAAAAAAACGATACTCCCGTTACGTTTTCAAATGAATTTTTCTATAAAAAACACTCCTCAGGGTTCAGAGAAATGTCTTTTGGAAAAAAATATACCTGAGAATTTTTTTCTATAAAAAATATGCTCAGTGGCCTGAGATTTTTTTCTATTTAAAAGTCTCCTCAGTGCCTTAGGCCACTATTTTTGCTACAGAAAAAATTCTAAGAGTCCTGTTTTTATAAAAAAATTCTCCTGAGAGTAGGTTTTTTATAAAAAAAGAGGTGTGGGCGATGATGAATTCATAAGCACACCGTAGAATTGGCTGATTTGGATCGATTGAAGACGTCGACTGTTTTGTATTAAACTTCTTATTACCTGTCCGACTCCGATTTTTGTGTGACAGAATTGGACAATTATTAAAATGTAGCACTGTGATGTAATGTTCAATATAATGATTCCATTCGATCAATTCCATTGGTCCAATATTTCAGAATTCCTTTGGAATGTGAGCAATCAAAATTGTTTAACGAATTTTCCCAATATCTTCTTCTATTATACTAAAAGTGTCTCTGGTGTTCGCATTTTTACTTTAGGATTATGACGCCGAAATATGTGTTGTGTAAACAACAACATATACATACAGTGAGTGTAATAAGTATTTTGCCTCAACAAAAATTTGAAAAAAATCTAATTTATACGCCTAAAGCCAGCAAACTAACGATGTAAAATAAATTATGTATAACGGAGTACGTTTGTGGACATATTTAGATCGTATTTCTGCAAGAATCACAGCGAAAGACCTATTGGTCTCGAAGATATCGGCCGAAATATATAACAATCCAAAAATGTTTATCACAAAAAAGTATTTTGCTTTTTATTATAATTTTAAAAAAAATTGTTACATAGAACACGTTTGGTCTTTTTATAGTTACCATTGCGGGTAACGACATACTATAAGTGATTTGGCAACGATTCCAATAAACCACGGCATTTTTTCGCGAGTATTTTCTCACATTTACGTTCAATACATTCTCCAGCAATATTTCATTCAATATTTGGTAATTTCTCGTCCTAATCTCAAAATCAGAGTATTAAATATAGTCGTCGCGGCTTCAAAACATCCCAAATATGTTAAGAATAATAAAAAGGCGGTTTTACAAAATATATCGCGAGGACAGGACCTTAAAAACTATTAAAACCAAAATCCGACAAACAAATTATTTAAAAAAAAATCGCGAAACCCCATTTTTCTAACTTCGAAAACTTTATGGTTCATTTTTACTGATCTAGGAACCAAAATATACGATGAAAATAGAAATAAGGAGGTCAGTTTCAAATATATGGACGGTTTTCTGGTAATAGAAATACATCTTATTTCGAAAATAAATACATCGACCCGTTTATTCCCTACTGCATTATATTCGCAACTGATGGCGTTAATCGGAGATAAAATATAGAATGCGTATTCGCCACCAGCAACCACAGTTTTTCAAAAGACAATATGATTTGAGGAATAATGACGTTTTCTCCCAACTTCATGTATTGGTTTCTATTACTATTGCTTTAGAACTGTTCATATCTTTGAATCTGACCCCCTTATTGGTATTTACATTGCATATATTGGTTCCTAGATCAATATTACTGGACCATACAAAATTTCGAAGTCCGAAAAATTGAGTTTCGCGAATTTTTTTTAAATAATTTGTTTGTCGGATTTTGGTTTTTATAGTTTTTAAGGTTCTGTCCTCGCGTTATATTTTGCAAAGCCTCTTCTTTATTATTCTAAACATATTTGGGATGTTTTGAAGCCGCAATGACTATGTTTAATACTCTCATCTTAAGATTAGGACGAGAAAATACCAAATATTAAATGAAATACTGATGGCGAATGTATTGAATGTAAATGTGAGAAAATACCCACGAAAAAATGCCGTGATGTAATTGAATCGTGGTCAAATCGCTTATAGTATGTGGTTAACCTCAATTGTAACTATAAAAAAACCAAACGTGTTCAATGCAACTATTTTTTCTAAAATTATAATAAAAAGCAAAATACTTTTTTGTGATAAACATTTTTGGGTTATTATATATTTCGGCCGATATCTTCGAGACCAATAGGACTTTCGCTGTGATTCTTGCAGAAATACGATCTAAATATGTCCACAAATGTACTCCATCATACATAAGTCATTTTACATCTTTAGTTTGCTGGCTTCAGGTGTATATATTGGAATTTTTTCAAATTTTTATTGAGGCAAAATACTTTTTACACTCACTGTATGTATAATACACACAGACAAAAATGTGCCTAACATTAACACATTAATGTCCTTTTTCTGTTAAAAGGATCTTTGTGTATTTTATGTAACCGCCACACTGCCAGACGATGTGTGGAGACGCACAAAAAAACTGATGTCAGCAGGTGCATGAGTACATGAAAAGCAAACGAACAATTTCTAGTTGTCTAAGGACAATTCATAAATAAAG
The DNA here is from genome assembly GCF_032173495.1 of Musca vetustissima. Lineage (NCBI taxonomy): Eukaryota > Metazoa > Arthropoda > Insecta > Diptera > Muscidae > Musca > Musca vetustissima. The sequence continues at coordinate 7,057 of NW_026874039.1, read as the reverse complement.
CAATTAAAAATAAATACTTTCAAGGATACTTGAAAAATTGTAAACAAAAAAACTATGGCTGGAAGGATGAAGCCATATCAGCTACAAGAAATATTTCTTCAGGAAGAAAATGCATATCATCAGAGATAATATTTCATAAAAATAAATTGTTCAGGAAGGAACGAGAAGAAATCTCTTTTACCAGTCCCTTCGGACGCATTTCAGTAAATTTTATCCATAACCAGAAAATTGGGTTCTAGAAAAAATATAATTTTCAAATGCCTGCAGAAGCAGAAGAGTGCAGTTTTTTTTTTAAATATCGTCAAGGGTCCTCTGGTCAATAATCTTCGATTTGTATACGCTCAGAAATTTGGTACGGCGAAAATCTGCCTGAAAGATTAGTTTTAGTACCCGAAAAGTACTAAAATGTACTAAATTTGGTACAATTTCGTAGCATGTGAATGGCTAGATCTAAACACTTGAAATTTGGAATGCGAATTAAGGTTGAGAAGTAGGATCGATATAACGAGGTGGTTCAGAAAGCGTCTACTCATGTATACGAAAAGTACTAAACTGTAATAAATTTGGTACAATTTAAATTTCGAGGAATGGATGGTACTGGAATCCCGAAATTTGAAATTAAAATTACAGTCGGAGTCCAGGATTGGAATAAGTTGGTAGTTTTTAATATATGTACTTTTGAGTATGAAAAGTTCTAAATGGTACTATATTTGGTACAATTTAGATTCAGGGGGGAACCGATAAAGCAGGAACACTGCAATTCAGAAATAAGATTACTACTGCATTGTAGAATTGTGGTATGTTGGTAGTTTGGGAAATTCGTACTTATGTGTACTAATTTTGGTACAATTTGAATTTTTGCGGTGAACCAATAGAGATGAAATCCTGAAATTAGAAGTTAGCATCACTGTTTGGGTGTTGGATTGGAGTATGTAGGATGTTTAGGAAATTGGTACTTATGGGTACTAAATGGTACTAAATTTGATACAATTTAAATTTAGAGATGGAATAGTAAAAAATAGAAATTAAGATTACTGTTGGAGTGAAGAATTGAGGTATGTATGTACTATAAGAGAACATAGGTACTAAATGGTACCAAAATTTTAATTGTGGTCGGTAAAATTGTAAATTAAGTTTGTGGTGAATTGAATAACCGATTTGATCAACATCAAATCCGAAACTTTTTTGATAGGTTGAGGTGTATATCAGTCAGTGACACCGACACACACATTTTGTTACCCGTTGAAAAGTATTTAGATTCATGAGATATGACGATCGGTATAGTAAAAGGTGAGTCTAGGACCACAATTTCACCCTTGGAGCTACACAAAGCTATAGTACCTAGACTACATTGTTGTGTAGGGTATACATTTGTTTTTAACGAACCAGGAGGCTTTTTAAAGTGACTTTTTGCAAACAGACGTTGGCCGAGTATGACTTGGATCGTAGACCTCTCTGTCGTTAAAAAGGGTACTTAAAAGTTGCATATTTTAAAGGCAACTTCTAGTTTTCTGGATGCACATTAGAAGACTTTAGATTCATTTTAGGTTATAAGAAAGTTAAATAATTCCCCTCGCTGTGGAACTCTCTTATGGCGTGTCTTCTTTTTTGCTCCAATGGAATTGTATGCCATGTGCCCAACCTTTATTAAACTCTTCAACTTCCCTCGAATTTTTGCCACTCCAACTCCTTAAAATGTGTGTCTAAAAATGCATTGCCCTGCAACCTTGGTGGTCTTTAGGGAGCACAATATATCTTCCTTTTCAAAATAGAGAGAGGATTCGCCTAAAATCAATATTTCCATTTACGAAACAAATGTCTACCGCCGATCATAAAAAACAGAAGCGGGACTCATAAAAGGAAGGCTCGTTCAAATCCATATCAAAGGTGCAAGCAGGGGTGTTTGGTCGGCATATGGGGGGGGGCGGGCAGTGACACACATAAATTTACATAACTGACAAAAATAGAGGGAAGAAAAAAAGTGAAACTAGATAGTTTTTTTTCTGTTTTCGTTGGTGGATGCAGATCACTTTGCTTTTTGTTTGGATTTATCATTTTTCGTTGTTGTTGTTTTTGAGAGTTTTGATTTTCGTTTATTTATTTATTTTTGTTTTGTTTTTATCTTCCCTTTGAAAGTAAACAATTGTTTTTTTTTTTTTTTTGTTTAATTTTTCTGACTCCACCCGCCTCGTCGTTTACTTTTTGACATTTCTAGTTCAATAAACTTGTATTTGTGTTTGTTTTAGTTTGTAGTTCTCTTGTTGTTGTTGGTGGCAGTGTTCTAAATGCAACTTGTTTTGTTGGGTTGGTTGTTATTGTTTGTTGTCGTACTTGTTCCTATCAGTGTTCGTGCTGTACGTTACTATTTTTTTGGAAATCTATTTTTTGTTCTCCCGTTTTGTTTGTAATTCTAGAACTATGATTCAGAGTGAAAAGACCCCAAGACCGAATGTTAGAATCCGGTTTCTTTTTTTTTTTTGTGATTTTTGTCTTTTTCGTTTGATAACGAAAAAAAGTGGAAGTTCTTGGTGTAATGTAATTTAATGTTGTTTTGTTATTTGTTGTGTAAACAACTTGTTTTTCATTCATTTTCGAGAGTAGAAATGGAAATTAATGTTTTATTTTTGGGTAAAAATCCATTACCACAGATTTAAAATAGGTTACATAGGGAAATTGTCATTTCTACTGAGATAATATTCAAAAAAAATAAAGACAGTCGTTTAAGAAATTATTTTACAAATAAGAAGTTGTGACCTTCTATAAGGAGTCTGTGGTAAGAAATTTCTATCTTCACAAAAGAATAATTGACATTGAAAATGTTCTAGGTTTTGGGTAGTTAAAAAAACTGGCATAAAACCGACTGGAATCCTAATGGAACTGATGGTCAATCGTTTTTTATAGAATACAACATTATCATCAATACAAAATATGTTCAAAAATCCTTTTTTCTGGTTCCGCTGGTTCATAGAAAATAATTCTTAAAAAATTCACAATTTCAGAGCTGATACACCTTGGTATTTTTTCTTAAAAGAAATACGCGTATTTCCAAAAGAAGCCTCTCGGAAAATATTACAAGAAAACAAGCTTAACAATATGAAAGTTCTTGAACAAATATTCTTAAAAATCTACACTTCTAGATCTACTACAATTTTAGATCCAATGGCACCATAAAATTACATATTTTTTCTATACTCCACCCTTCGGGATCTGCTAAATCATCGAAAATCTATTCTATAATATCAACGCTTCGCAAAATATTCCACAAATTACACACTTCGAAAAATAGTTAACGCCTACATATCTAAAGGTCCATCAGATATTCATGCTTATGGGTCTGGTCGTCCCTCGAAAAAATTAGGGATCCAAACTAATTGAATTGATAGTTGAATTCTTTTAGAATACACTATTCTAGTTCTTACAAAATAAAAAATACTCACAAAATCTGATGGTTCTTGAACAAATATTCTCAAAATCTACACTTCTAGATCCACTAGACCCAAATCCTAGCAGATACACGTTCTCCAAAAATATTATTAAAATTTAAGCTTTTGCGTCCTTTTAAAAATAATTTAAGAATCCAAGATTTTGGATCTCCTGGTTATTCAAACATTGCCTTTTACATGACCCACGCCTTTGCATGGTTTGAGTCTGTTTGTCCTTAAGGGGACCTCCCCCCCCCATTCTCGATTTTAAATTTTCAAGATTTTCATTGGGCTGGTAGATGAATACCAATGCATGTTAAGGTTTGTAACTTTTCACATATATAATTGAAGATTTAAAAGAGTAGAAAAATAGTTTGAAAAATATTTGGCTATTTAAGAAAAGTCCTTATTTTTTAGGGCTGGCATGCTAACTCCTTACTGGGAAATCGGAATACGCAAATTTCAACGGTGCTAGAATACATGGCTGGCTCTCGTGTGAACTAGGATTATTGACTTGGCTCAAAAATTAACAAAATGGCGGACCCTTGAACATTTTTTCCTATTTTTTACCACAAACGTAGTTAAAAAATAATGAAGATCTTCACCGATTGGCTTTATCCCAGTTCATACCCCGATCCTACATAATGATTCCAAATTCAAATTTCAGGATTTCAACTCTATCGGTTTACGCACAATTTAAATTGTGCCAAATTTAGTACACAGTAGTACCAATTTCTAAACCTATATACCCCAATCCTACCAACCACACTGATCCTAAATACAGGTTTTAGGATTCCAACTCTATCGGTTCACTCACAATTCAAATTGTACCAAATTTAGTACACAGTAGTACGAATTTCTACAACTTCCTACTTAACCCAAGCCTTCACACCCACAATGATTCCAAATTCAAATTTTAGGATTTCAACTCTATTGGTTCACCCACAATTCAAATTGTACCAAATTTAGTACACAGTAGTACGACTTTCCAAAACTTCATACTTAACCCAAAACTTCACCCTACAGTGTCAAATGTTGAGGATTCAAACTTTATCGGTTCACACAGAATTCATATTGTACCAAATTTATAAAAATTCTCAAATCCATGTTTCAGGATTCCAACTAAAACGGTTCACTCACATTTCAAATTGTACAAAATTTAGTACACATTAGTACAAACTTCTAAAACTTTTATATGTCTCAATCTTAAACTCCAAAAGTGATCCTGACTCCAAATTTCATGATTCTATCTCTATTGGTTCACCTAAAATTCAACTTATACTAAATTTGGTACACAGTAGTACGAATTTCCAAAAGCTCCTACTTACACCAAACTAATTGCAAATTCAAATTTCAGGATTTCAACTCTATTGGTTCACCCAAAATTCAAATTGTACCAAATGTAGTACACAATAGTACCAATTTCCAAAACTTCCTACTTAACCCAAACCTACACCTCCACACAGATCCTAAATCCAAGTTTCCGGATACCAATTCTATCGGTTCACCCACAATTTAAATTGTACCAAATTTAGTACACATTAGTACAAATTTCTACATATCTCAATCTTACACTTCAACAGTGATCCTGACTCCAAATTTCATGATTCTATCTCTATTGGTTCACCTAAAATTTAAATTAAACCAAATTTAGTACCATTTAGTACCCATAAGTATTAATTTCTTAAACTGAATCCTGACACCAATCCCACACGCCTACAGTGAGCATGACTCCAAATTTCATTGTTCCCGCTCTATCGGTTCATCCAAATCTAAATTGTACCAATTATAGTACGATTTAGTACTTTTCGTACACATAATTAACAAATTTCCAAAACTACGTTCATATCCCTAGCTCTACCGGTTCGCCAAATACACATGGTATCACATTTAGTACTTTTTGTACCGTTTCAGTACGAATTTCCAAAAACCCAGCATTATCTGTCACCTTTGGACCATGACTGACCCTCCTGATTCTAGCTTCAGCCGTTTCGCCTGGGCGTTGATGAATCGTTAAATCAGTCAATCACTTAACTCTTTTATTAGTATAGATAAATCCACGACTTTGGATTCTCCTTAAAAAATATTTTTATAACTTCAGATATCTTTCAAATAATATTTTTAATAAATTTGCTCCTTTGGATACTTATTCAAACATAAGTTGATTGCCTTCTTTTAAAGGTCCTTCATTTTCGATTGCGTGCTATTATAGGTCTTGCAATTTGCAGCTATGACTCGAACTGACAGTCTTCTATAAATTGGAAACCTTCGAAAAAATCCACCCAAGCTTTAAAAATTGGCGGGCAAACTCTAGCCGTCTTTGCCCAACTTTACAGCATTACTTTTCCTCAAAGTGACCTTCACATCAAACCTTCTTCCCCTTCTTCCAAATAGGCTCGCAATAACAAAATAAAAATCGAAAAAAAACGAATTATAAGGAATGACTAATAAGTCTTATAAAAATGCTGTGAAAATTATAACGGATTTTTTTACTACCAACAACACAAGAAAACATTTTTATTATATGTGTGTGAGCCACACCATCGAAGCTGCGGTAGATAAATCTCAAATTTTGATTACTCATTCGGATGGAATGCAAAAGGCAAGTTGCTGCTGCTGTTGTTGTAATTGAACGAAAAATTGGTCAGACAAACAAACGGTTTTCGTGTTTTTAAACAACCGAGAGAATCAGGTACAAACAAATATAAAACGGCCAGACAGACACCCAATATCAGATTCATGGCAAGGTGTTAATGAGTTGCAAAAAAAAAAAAAACTGAATAAAAATTATCAAATCTAGGCTTCACCACCTCGTCGAACTTTACTTCTCATAGATATTCATTGCAGTTTTTGGCGAATTCACTTGGCCAAGTCGTCCGCATCGTTCGTTTCAGGTTGTTATGGCCGGCCATTAACGATTATTTTTCTCACGCAATTTGCAAAATTTTATTTTTTTTTACAACTACACCAAATTTGTAATTGAAAGAAATATTAACAACAGCTGTTCGAGTGGCACAAAGTTCAATTACGAGAAGAAGCAGGCGCAAACATCGCACTTCAATTGCTGGCAACAATAACAACAACAACGAATTCAATTCACATCAAATCTGCCGAGTGATCTGAAAATGAATCCAATTTCAATCTGCTCTGCTCGTGTCTGGCCATCAATCAAAAGTCAAACACGCTAAGATGTTATTTTTTGTTTTGTTGCTGTTGTTGTTGTTTTTCACAGCGAAATATCTTTGGATTGGCTTGCATTGCAATGCAGGAGCAAAAAAACAGTTAAATTCTATTGAGAGCTTGTTGTGAAAAGTAAAGAAAGAAAGCGTTAGATGCTGTCAATTAAGTGGAATTGGCAAAATGGAAAGGGTAACCCCACAGGAAAAATTAAACCTGATTATTTAAAAATATACTCCTTGAAAAAATAATTTTAAAAAATCCACGCTTTGGATAGTCCTTGAAATCTACGCATCCTTTCGTCTTTGAAAAACAACTTAGGATCCACCCTGAAAAAATATTTTTAATAAATCCACGCCTTTGGATACTTATTTACTTACTTACTTAGCTGGCTTGTGACAGAACTTTCGTTCCATGAGCCGAGCTTAAAAAAGATTTCCAGGCCCGTCGGTCTTTTG
>NW_026874038.1:0-157382 GCF_032173495.1 Musca vetustissima | reverse complement strand
TGACAAATTCCAAAAATGCCTCTGCTGAGCGTTGTCCACGATATTCACGTTTCGACAGCTGGCCATTGCGTACAATTTTCAATGTTGGATATTTGGTGATGTGAAATCGGGATGCAATTGCGGTTTCTTTGTCACAATCAACTTTACCTAGGAGACTTTACCGAAATTAAAATGTAAACTATTTTTTTAATGGCCAGCCAATTAAAAAATATTTTAGTAAGCCGATTTCAAAGGCCTGATTTTTTAATATAATAAACATTACCTTATCTGCAGCCTCACAATATGGATTTTTTAAAAAGTTATTTTTTTTGAAATCCACAAAGCGAGTTTTTAAAAATTACTTTGGTTTTTGGTTTTTTTAAGAAGGAGAAAGAGAGAGAAAAATTAGAAAATTTAAAGTAATTTTTTAATATTTATTATTTATGCATATGCGTGGCTGTCGTAGGGGATGACATTAAAATTCTGCTTGGCTTTAACATTGCGAAAATCCAGCCTTATCTTGGTCCCACTTTCGGAAAATTGTCCACACAGAAACATCCCCGCCGCGAGTTGATTAAATTCGCCCATAAGAACAAAAAAATGGATTAAGGCGTCGGGTTAGCGGCACAAGATGCAAGCATCTCGATATACACAAGGCCACCTGGATTTCTCTTGATAAAGCAACGAGAAATCAAATTCATCCATGTTTTAGACGTTCGAACGCATACGTCCAGCGAATATCGTTTGGACCATTACCTTGTGGCAGCCAAGGTTCGCACCCGTTTTAATGTAGCAGCAAAGGTGCAATCTAATGTAACACGGAAATTTGACGTCGAAAAGCTGCAAACACAACATATAGTAGAACTACTACTCCGCTCAACTTACCCAACTGATTGACGAAAGCACTCCTGGCCCCGATAATAATATAGAAGCACAATGGCAGAGAATTGCCCACTCCCTACAAACTGCAGCAAAAGCAACACTTGGGTACCAAAAAACCACCATCAAGAAATCCGTGGTACGATCAGGAGTGTCGTAATGCTACTGATGTGAAAAACGCGAGTATAGGGCAATCCTGCAGACAGTAGCAACACGTAATGCGATGGTGAATTAGCCGGGAAAAGCAGAGAGGAGAAAAGTTTTTTTTTCGAAATGTAGGAGTCAGAAAAACTTGATCGTGAGCAAATTTTACCAACGGGTAAAACACTAAACCGAAGGCTTTGGTCCAGGCACATCCTCCTGGAGAGATAAAGAAGGAAACCTGGTGACAGATGCTGTCTGTATCTGTGCTGAGGATCTGGAAGGAGCATTTTAAAAAACTTCTGTTATCAAATAGTGGCGGCGAAAAAGATACCCTAGAACCAATAATAGATGACGGTATAGAGTGTATACCACATAGCCAAGATGATATCATAATAGCAATCAATCGACTGAAGAGCAATAAAGCAGCAGGTGCCGATGGATTACCAGCCGAACTATTCAAGACCGGTGGTCAGATGTTGGCCAGGAGCATGCACCAGCTCATTTGTACAATTTGGCTAGAGGAATACATGCCAAATGATTGGAACCTCAGCATCATGTGTCCCGTGCACAAAAAAGGAGACAAGACAATATGTGCCAACTATAGAGGAATTAGCATTTTTCCCATCGCATATAAAGCGATATCCACCAGCGTACTGTGTGAACGACTGAAGCCAATGGTCAGTGACATTATTGGACCATATCAATGTGGCTTCAGACCTGGCAAGTCCACCATTGACCAGATTTTAACATTGCGCCAAATCCTGGAAAAAATCCCACGAAAAACATAACGACACATTCCACCTATTCGTCGACTATAAAGCCGCATTCGACAGCCCTATCCGTTCAGACGTGTTTACAACCATATCTGTGTTCAGCATTCCTGCAAAATTTATACGATATACAGGATAACTTTAACTGGCACAAGATCAGCAGTTAAAGTCGCAAAGAACCTATCGGAGCCCTTTAATACCGAACGAGGATTCAGACAAGGTGACAGTTTGTCGTGTGACCTTTTTAACATCCTGCTGCAAAAGGCCATACGAGAGGCAAAAGTGAACAGAAATGGGACTCTGTACACCAAACAACACATGTTACTCGCCTGCGCCGATGACATCGACATAATGGGTTGAACACTGAGAGCGGTAACAGCCACCTTTGAACAAATTTAGAAGGAGTCTGCCAAAGTGCTAATGGCAGTAAATGGCAGTCCAAGCTGATGGTATCAACGCAAAAGACGCCAACCGGGTCAACTGTGGAACTTGAGAACAACAGCTTCGAGGTAGTCAAAGATTTTATATACCTTGGTGCCGCCATAAATAAAACGAATGACATCCGTTTTGAAATTCGGAGAAGGATTGTGATGACCAACCGATGCTACAATGGTCTGAGCAAACAACTCAAAAGCAAGGACACCTCCCGCCAGACCAAACTCACACTCTAAAAGACGCTGATACTACCCGTGCTTTTATATGGATCTGAATCATGGGCACTTACGCAAGCAGATGAGACAATGTTTGAGAGAAAAATTCTCCGAAAGATCTATGGGCCGGTCTGCGTTGACGGTGAATATCGGCGTCGAATGAACCATGAGTTGTACCAGCTATTCTCGGACATCGACATTGTTAGACGTATTGAGCTGTAGCGACTACCTTGTTAGGTCATGTTGTGAGAAGGGATGAAGATACCCCAGCCCAGAAGGCATATAAAAGCGAACCAGCTGATGGTTCACGCAAAAGGGGAAGCCCACGAATACGATGGAAAGATCAAGTCGAAGGCAACATTGCCGAATATGGAAAAACTGCGACGCGCCTGGAAATCTTTTCTAAGCTTATGGAACGAAAGTTCTGTTACAAGCCAGCTAAGTAAGTAAAAACGTGGATTTTTTAAAAATATTTTTCTTTTTAAAAACCCATCCAGCGGCCTGGATTTTTTAAAAATATTTTTTCAAAGGCCCATCCAAAGGCTTGGATATTTTAAAATATTTTTTTAATGACCAGCCAAGGCGTAGATAATATATTTTTGCATAAAATTATTAGAACTCAATTGTAAAATTTTAATCACCAACCGATAATCATTATGTCATTTAATTATTTTTTTTTTTTATTTTATTTTATTTATTTATTTATTTTTTTTTTTTTTTGAACCAACGTAGGAACCAGTTTGACCTAAAAGTTCATAACCCACTGAAACACATAATCATCATAGCTTGTTTGAAAAATTATTATGAAGACACAACCAACAAGTGAAAGTTATTAATTTAAATATATTGACGTAAAAAAATATAAAAAGGTTGGCCAAAAAAAAAAGAGTATTATGTAAGAAACGAAAACAATCAAATAGATGCCTAATTTTATGATAAATTAAAAAAAAAAAAATATTTTCATATACATTTTTGGTAGCAAAATATTAAGGACGGACTATAGACCGGTCGCGTAATACTTAACACAGCTAAAAAAATGCGTAAATGCTTTAAAAATACCTTAAAATCGGACGCGATCATTATATGGTTAACTGGAATGTAATCATCAAGCATCCTATTTTTTATTATTTTATTAACGAATGTTAGGCGGTGTTACAAACGAAATGATAATGTAATCGACCCCTCCATAATACAGTGGATCCTATAAAATTATATGGATTCTCCAGAAATGGAGAGAGATCAATGACATTTCTTTTTGTTTTCTTCTTCGCGCCTTATTTAACATATGGGAAATATAGACGACTTCAATTTATATTAATTATCGAGTTTTTGTTCCACACAAAACAATGGAAATATTGATATTTTTTGTTAAACAAACTTTCAGTCGACTCTACCTTTAAGGTGTTTTTTTAACAACTTCATTGAAAACGGAAAGTTGTTGTTGTTTTTAAATATACATGTATAGATGCTTTTTAATTTTATTGTTTTATTTGCACTATATATATATATATATATATATATATAACACGAGCAATTTAGATAGCATTTATGGAGGACACAAAAAAACACATGTTTCATTGTAACAATGAAATCTGTTTTTACAAAATAATGCTATCTGGAATGTAAAAAAGGTTAATTTATGCGAAAAGAATAATTTCCGCATTTAAAAAAAGGTTTTACCTTCATTTTTAATTTAATTCATAATTGTTTCCATTCAAAATTATAATAGGCCTAATAATCCAATACAATTTGATACTGATACACAGCAGATATTCTGGTGGACTAATACAGATGGGGGTTCAAAATTTTCTAGAAAAAAAAATAACTATTTAAAAATGTTGGCCTTTGGAACCCGAATTTAATGAAATATGACATAGTATCGATGGTTATAGAGATCGGACATTTCTCAACCACTTTAGATTTCTAATGATGCTGTAGATTAGAACAGGTTCCGTTGTTGAGAAGAAACTAAGAAAGTGAAGCACCCACTAGTCTGTGCCGTCTGTAGGAGACGGGACTGGGCATCGACACAGGAGATGCTCAATTGTCTCCGTCTCCTCCTCGTCAATACAGAGTCTACAGTAATCAATAACATCATGGTCCCATTTACTGGTAAATGATTCCTGTCATTACTCTTATTTCAACTTTGCTCAGGTTCAACAGTGAGTATGTTCTTTTGGTAGACAGTGTCGGCAAAATGGATCTTGACACGTTGCACCTAGGTTCGTTGTGCCAAAGTTCATAGGCTCTTTCGTCGAAGAAGGCCTCAAAGGTCTGGTAAAGATGACATATGGTTGGTTTGATTGAGTCATCATTTGCTAGATCTGTGGATTGAAATCCTCGTCTAGCTAGTTTGTCTGCTCTTTCATTACCCAAGATGTCACGGTGTCCTGGTACCCTACACTTGAGGAAGGTCTCAGATTTGATGGCTTTAAGAGCCGCTATCCACGAAGATAGTAACCGGTTCAACGACCTCTGCATCCAGACTTTTTATCAATTCTGCTGCCCTACCAAATCTCGAGGATTTCAGCTTGGAAAATACTACAGTTGCTATCCAGCTTGTAGGTTAACTCAAGGCCTAGCCTTTTACAGTAGACGCCAGCCCCTGTACTTTCTTACATCTTGGATCAGTCTGTATAGAAAGCCAGACCGTCCAGAGGAGGGTTATTCCTGTTCCAGTCGTTTCTACTAGGAATAACGACATCTACATAGTCAAATCTCAGGACTGGTGATATATAGTCGCTTAGATGAACGGTTAACATATTCTTCGTCCTGAATAGGTGTGGAAATCCAGGCTGAAGTGAAGAAGGAATCTCAGGAGGCAACAGAAAGATTAGTTCATTTCTGAGGAAAGGAAATCTCTCAATTTCTTGTTCAAACAATAGTTTACAAACTTGGCATTATTTTTGCACAAAGTTGCTGCCAAAAAAACTGTCGATCTTCAAATCACAGTGGTGATGGCTGGCTGATGACCGGTTTCAAAAAGGGGTCCAATGACTAAATTTGAGTTAGATTTGATTTCGGTTGGGCATCAAGATCCATACTCTTTTCGTTAAGAGCCACAGCAAACTTCCTAAATAAAGGTCTTGGCCGGAATCACCATAGTCGCTAGTTCATCATCAGTTAGGTTCCCACTTTGCTCTTCCTGGACAAGCCTATCCAGCTGTCTGGTCGATAAGTTTCCTATTCTGATTCTTTAGACTATCGTGAATAGTTCTAAGGATCCCATGCAGGTTGTTCCAGCCCATAACTTTGGTTCTGTCTGCGTATACTAGGTTTTCAACATTTCTGGCTAAATCATGTTCCATCAGAATTGCCGGGTAACCTAACGGCTTAAGTCTAGTTTGGGGCTCGGCCGCGAATCGTTTTTTACCATAAATGGGGAACTTGGAGCGCTGATTACGACGGTATAAATTTTTTCATTCGGAAATTGCGTTTCGGGAAATATAGTCCTCCAAAATTCCACTCGGACCCTTATACTTTCTCAATATTTTCAAAATTCACTATGGCAATATGGGCATCAATATAAAGCGGTTGATGTCCTGATTACAAAAATCGAATTTCCTTCCCGAAAATGTCAATACTTGCTGATTTTGGGTCTCCAAAATTCCGCTCGTACCCTTATATTTTCTCATTATATTTTCAGTAAGGCAATATGGGTCTCAATTTAAAGCGGATGAAGTCCTGATTACAAAAATCTAATTTCTTTGCCGAAAAAGTCAATACTTGCTGATTTTGGGTCTCCAAAATTTCGCTTGGACTTTTATATTTTGTCATAATTTTGAAAATTCACTATGGCAATATGGGTATCAATTTAAAGCGGTTGAAGTCTTGATTACAAAAATCTCGGACCAGCTCGTGCCCTTATATTTTGTCATAATTTTGAAAAGTCAATTATTGCTGATTTTGGACCTCCAAAATTCCGCTCCGATCCTTATATTTTCTCATGATTTTCAAAATTCACTACGGCAATATAGACTAGCTATGGTAGAAATTTCAAACCAGACTTGTTCCGACCCAACTTTAATTTGATCTTGATTGATTTTGAATTGTATTAAACAAATTCACAATACCCTGTTATCATACTGTGGTCTTTGGGGTATAAATATCGTCTTGTTTATCAATGATTTCTTTACTTTAGTTATTGACCTAGTAGTTTATCATAATTGAGTCATCAAATGTGATTCATATGTTTCTGAAAATTATTGAAAAATCAAATTTTTTATCAAATTAAAATTTTGAAAATATTTACATGTCAACGCAATTCCTTGTTCTCAAGCATGATCTTCTCAATATTGTATAAAGATCTAAATGCAATCTATTTGAAATATTTGAACAAATATTTGTTTTTTGTAATGCATAAAAGATCTCCCTTTCTAGCGATCACCAAGACGACAATCAACAAGTACGTTGTATGGGGTTGATGAATGAATGGCATGGCATTGTAAACAGAACAGAAATATAGGCCGTGTTTTTTCTTTAACTTACTAGAACTGACACAGAGAGAGAGAGAGAGGAAATTTGTGGGTTAATGTTAAATGAAAAAAGGTCAATAAACGGCCCAAATAGTCAATGGGTTTTGGGAGGCATGCATTCATTTACCAAAAAAATGTATGTCGCACACATAAAAGAATCTCATGGTGGTGCTGACTGGCTGGCAGGTTCGATTGCCGACTACTTGTTTGTTTATGTTGCTTTTTTGTTTTTGTTGTTATTTTCTTTTCTGGTTGGTGTTAGGTGGCATTTGGTGAAGAAGATTTATACGCCCTGCACATGATGAGATTTGATGCACACACACACGTATGTATGTACGTATATATACCCTAAAGTTATGTGCATGCATAATTGACAACAAAAAATCTTATTGACACGTCAAGAGGTGGACCCGGTGGAGATGATAATAAAATCCATTCCCCTCCTCCTCATCGTCTTCAATAGACCTTAAATAGGGCAAACAATTAGTTATTAAATAATAACAATAAATCCCAAATACAAAAACTATGTAATCTAATAAAATATAAACAAACCACAATTTAATGGCAGCAAATGCGGCTGATCGCATCGAAGATAAGTTTAGTTTTAAAGGTTTCTGGAAATTTACACACACACTCACACAAAAACAACATAATCGAATCGTCTTCGTCACTTTTTTTTAATGAAACACTCACCTAATGTCATATCAATATTTTCACTGGTCAATGATACCGCCCCGCTATCGGCGGGATGATAGAAAACATAAAATATCTGCAAATATAAATAAAAAACATGGAGTAAAATAAAAACATTAGCTCGTGTGCAATTTGTTTTTTTTTTTTATAAAAACATAAACACAGAGGCTGGCCACCATCCATCGAGTTCAAGCCACCGGCTGTTTGGTTGGTAAATCAATGCTTGTGTGACGTTTCGCATACGTGGTGTTTTGTCTTCCTACTTTTTTCTCATTTGTAGGTTGAAGGGTAGGGAAAGAAATTTTCACTACCAACCATACCGACAGCCGTCGTCGACTGCAATTGATGGCCACCACTCTCACCCGCACTCTCTAACTTACCATAAATACCGCTACGTACGAACATTTTTGCAAATTCCACGCTCGCATTGTGTTTTTTGTTTTAGTAATTTCGCGGGTTTGACTTAAAAACTGAACTTATTTTCTAGAAAATTGTTGTTTTTTTTTTGTTAAACGTAATTTTGTGTGTTGGGAACTTTTTTGTAGCAGCAGCTTTTCCCCTTCGCCCTGTTAACTTGCTCACATTTAACTAAACATGCCAGGGTTGCGCGACAATAGTATTTGGTCTTGCTGTTGCATGGTTGCAGTCGATGGTAGTGAGAAGAGAGATAAAATGCAATCCAAAATGAAAAGCGTTCCGTTGAAAAATAATTTCCTCATAAGGGACTTCAAATGCAACCAAAGTAAAAGCGCTCCCATTGGAATGTATATAATAATGTTACATGCAAGATAATTGTTTTTAATGATTTAATATGCAACAAAAATTAAAAGCGTTTCGTTGATATTTAATTTAATGAGGTTTATACGTTAAGGAATTTTTGCAATGGTACAAATGAAAAGCGTTCCATTATCAAGTAGTGAAAGGCTAGGCCTTGACATAACCTACAAGCTGGATAGCAACTGTAGTGTTTTCCAAGCTGAAATCATCGCGATTTGGAAGGCAGCGGAATTGATAAAAAAAATCTGGATGCAGAGATCGTAGAACCGGTGACTATCTTTGTGGATAGTCAAGTGGCTCTTAAAGTCATCAAATCTGATGTCGTCCTCGAGTATAGAACAGTTTTGGAAGAACTTGCATACAACTATCGGCTGTGTTGGGTACCAGGACACCGTGACATCATGGGTAATGAAAAAGCACACGAATTAGCTTGACAAGGATCTCAATCTACAGATCTAGAAATCGATTACTCAATCAAACCACCCATCTGTCCTCTCTTTAGGAACTTTGAGGCTTTCTTTGACGAACGAGCCAATGAACTTTGGCACAACGAACTAACGTGCAATGTGTCAAGATCTATCTGACCGACTGTGTCAACCAAGTGGACAAACTCACTGTTGAACCTGCGTAAAACTGAAATTAGAGTAATGGCAGCAGTCATTACTGGTCATTGCAATATCAGGGCCTTTACCAGTAAATGGGACAATGCTACAAATTTTGGATTTTTACAAGTCAATGGATACACTACCTTCGTGTTTTAATATAGAATATTTTTATTTTGTATTTTTAATACATGTTTACAACAATAAATAATTATAAAAAAACCTAAAAGTTTAATTCATTTCACAAAAAAATCTCAAAAAATCGAAAATCTTATTTAAAGAATGGAATTTTTTTTTCAATAATTTTTTAAATTTTCACAGAAAAAAACAGGAAATTAAAAATAATTATTATAATAATAATCATATGTGCTATATAAACGATTTGTCGTATACTGTGATGCTCTTATATTAAAAATTTCAATTAAATCTAAACCAATTGATATGCGTATCTTTAATGAGGGTACCAAAAACACTGACATCATTTTCATTTGACCATTACAGGTGACATTTAGAAGTACACTACCCACAATGTCATTAATTTGTCCATCAGCTGTTCGAATATAGGTCTCATATGTTGGATAGATATCCAAACCGTTACGTTGTATAAAATCTATACAACCGAAACCTAAACATGTTACCGGTGTTCCTGTATCAACGAAACCACGATAATACCAACCGTTCAAATATAACTCGATACAATTCGAACCATTATAATATTCACTAATAATGGCTTGTGTAACATCGGCAGTAAATTGTTGTCGCTGCAGCTGTTGTTGGGGTCTGTAACGTTCTTTGGGTTTTGTTATATTATAACTGGTATTAATTAATTTGTGTGGTTTTGTTTTATTTTTGTTGTTGCTATTGTTAATAATAGTATTTATTTTAGTTGTAATTTTATTATTTGTTGTTTTATTGGTATTTAAATTATTACTTATTTTATCATTATTTTTTATATTATTATTTTTAATATTATTAGTTGTATTATTATTATTTTTCGGATTCTTATTATTTACATTATTTGTATTATTCTTCATATTATTGTTTGCAATATTATTATTTGTATTATTAATTATATTATTAGTTATATTTTTATCATTATTTTTTATATTATTATTTGTATCATTATCTGAAATATTTTTATTTGTATTATTATTTATATTATTAGTTATTTTGTTATCATTATTTATTTTTATATTATTTGTATCATCGTCTGAATTATTATTATTTGTATTATTTATATTATTATTTGTATTATTATTATTTGTATTATTATTAATATTTTTTGTATTATTATTTGTATTATTATTTATATTATCATTATTTGTGTTATTATTAGTATTATTCATATTTATATTATTATCAATATTGTTTTTATTATTTAAATTATTATTATTTATTTTATTATTAGTATCTATGTTATTATCATTATTATTATTTTTATTATTATTGTTTATATTATAAGTATCCATTTTAATAATATAATTTTTATTTTTATTGTTCATATTATTAGGATCTATTTTATTATTATTATTTATTTTATCATTGGTATCTATTTTATTATCGACATTATTATCATTTATATTATAATTATTATTGTTTATATTATTATCTATTTTATTATTAATATTACTTATTTCATTATTATTATTTATCTTATTATTGTTATTTATTTTATTATCATTATTATTTATTTTATTACTATTTTCCTCTGTATTAAAATTATTGTTTAAATCATTATTTTGTTTATTTTCATTATTCGCCAATGTTTGTAATTCATTTAATATGTCATCGGTTAATTCCGATAAACTTTCTTCTAAAATTGTAATCAAATCATCGCTCAATGACACTGAAGTAGTTTTATTTGCATTCGAATTGTCGTCTATTTTTGGTGGCGATTTTTGGGAGGAGTTATTCAGATATTGGTTTGTCGTTGTTGTTGCCACTGACATGGTTATTTTTCCCTGGTTGAAATGTGTATAACTATAAAAAAAGAAAAATAATATGCTCAAGTTAATAATTCATTATTAAAAAAAAACTACAGATGTCAAATAAATGCTGAATTTTCATAAAACATAGGTGTGATGCAAACATTATCATGATTTATTGGAAGTTGAAACAAAAAACATGTCAAAATATCAAATAAATCAATTATATCATAATTTATTTGAAGTTTATTGTATACAATATCATATCAAATAAATCTGGTACTGGATCGCTTTTTATTATGATTGCAAATTGCATAGTTGAAACGATAGGATTTGATATATATTTTATACGAAATATAAGTTAAAACTTCAAATAAATCATCGAAACAATTGACATTTTTCGAATAAGAAAATATACGTCAAATCAATGCAACATAACAATGTTTTTGGAACGCTTGTTTATGGTTGTAAAATACAGACCAAAAATTTATTTGACGTTTATTAATATTAATAAATAAATCAATTAAACATATAAATGATACCGGAACGTTTTTTGCAAGGTTCCCAAGATATTTAGTTAAACTATTAAAAAATTGTATATATATATATATATATATATCGCTTCATGTAAACAATATTGCGCTTTATTTGACGTTTACTGTATATAAAGATAAGTTAAATCACAAAAAACCCAAATAAATCATACAAACGTATAAATGAAATTGGAACGTTTTTTATTATGGTATAGTAAACATTGTTTTATTTGAAAGATATAAATGAAACTGGAACGTTTTTTATTATGGACGCATAGTAAAATACCTCTAATGAAAGCCTATAATCGCTAATTATTTGCCGCAATTGATTTTTTTAATTTTAGTTTAAATTTTGAGAATATTTAGTCATTAATATTGATAAATTACAATAAATTAAATTACAAAAAAGCAACACCAATGAAAACGTAGGATATCTTTAATGATGATATCAAAGTCTGTTTATATAAGAAGATAGTGACAATCAGTCTGTTTTTTTACTTTTTTTTATAAAATTATCAGAATATATTAGGGTCTTAACTTCAAACAATATTTTCAGTGAACTTATTGTAAATTGGCGTAAAAAAGTAGCAGAAAAGATAAGAGATGAATTTTAAATTGTAATATGTTTATTTAGATCTGTTTAGTGTGTATATATATATATATATAATTCTTTGACCACAGCCCTAATATTCAATTTCAGGCATTGACAATTTATTTTCAATGACAATAATTTTTTGTAACACAATTAGCTGTTGTAATTCATGCGTACACCTTATTAAATACACCTCGGATGGTACGTTTTTCATTTTGGTTGCCAAACCAATATCAACACCATCACCCGCCCAAATGTAAACAAATAATCAGCTGATCATCTGCTAGATGCCGCCAATTGGACAGTGCTTCTCACATAAGTTTCAAAATTCACAATAATTCGCACAATATTGTAAAAATTTGCACATTAATTTTTGACATTTCACTTACCAATTTAAATAATATTAACTTTTATTTTCGATAGATTTTTATTAATTATTTGAAAAAAACTTCGAATACAGAGCCTGCTGTTGCTTTTGTTGGATATTGGAATAGGAACTATTTTTGTTTTTGGAAATAATTGTGATCCAGAGTTGCATTTGTAAGGGCATGGCGTAAAGGAGAACATTTAACGTCATACGCTTTGGAGAAACTAAAACTTCAAGTGGTCCGAAAGCGAAAAAATAATTCATTTGCGGAATTTGGATCTCCCACAATAGGGTAGGTAAATGCTTTCTAAATATTATTTTTTTTTGCATTCTTAAACTTTGAAATTTTCATTTTCTTCTCAAGCTAGGTTAGCAGGGAAAGGGCAGTGCTCTCATGGATCGTCGATCATAAGGATCTTAGAAGAAACGAAAAAGGGCTTAGGTGTCCATTGTTAAAACACCGCCAGTTAAATATGAAATTTATAATCTAGCAATATTCTCCGGAATAAATGCCAAGTAGATCCTTAGCTTTGTTAAAACTTTGACATGACTAAAAACTTTGTCTCTATGTGAGGATCTTCCGTTCTGGAAATAATTGAACCAACATAATCTGTAGATGTCCATCGCTAATTAGCTGAAGACACACCGACAGTTTGGTAAATATAAAATTTATAATCTAGCATTCGCCTCCGGAATAGATGAAAAGCAGATTATTAGCTTTGTTAAAACATAGACATGGCTAATGTAAGGATAAGAAAGATCTGGAAATAATTGAACCTACATACTCTGTAGATGTCCATCGCTAATTACCTGAAGACAAACCGACATTTTGGTAAATATGAAATCGATAAACTAGCATTCTTCTCCGGAATAGATGCCAAGAGCAGATCCTTAACTTTGTTAAAACTGTTTTAAACATCGTCTATCTGTGCTCCCTCTTTCCACATTCCTTAACTCATTTATTTTCAGGTATCCAGACTGCCGTACATGCCTTAACCTTACTTTTCCCAAGTTCTTCAATAGCAGTTAAAAAATTGGTTATCATATGACCATAACGCTGCGAATTGTCGTCGTTGACAGTCGTTCCATTTTCATTTTCGAAGAAGCACTGAGACTAGCTGGATATCAGCTGCCTCTCAAGTTTGCTGTCAAACTTTATTATTGTGAATTGACTTCCATTATGAAAACGTAAACAAAGACCAAATTTTTGACATAAAACAGCTGACTTTCGAAAGCTGGATGAGCTTATTAATAGATCATTTGAATTTTTCCTCTTTCAGTGACTTTTTCTGGATTTTTTAAAACATTTTCAATTAAGTGAAGATTCTCAGAACCCCAAATACGACGGTCTTAGTTTTTTTTAAGTCCTTGGTCATGTTTAATTAAAATTTATTTTTCCTTTTTAGACTCCCCCTCAAGGTATCAACATATTTTTTTATTCTATTTTTTTTCTTTCAGTAACTTTTTGCATTTTTTAAGTTTTTCAATTAGTTGAGTATTTTCAGAACCCCAAATACGCCAGTTCTAGAAAGTTTTTTTTCTTGAAAATGTCCTTGATCATATTTAATTATAATTTTAATTTGTTGTTTTTTCAGACCCTCCCTCAAAGGGATCAATTAAATTTTTTATTTGAATTTTTTCTCTTTCAGTGAATTTTTTTTTCAATTTATTTACATTCATTACAAAGAAAGCCATTTAAGGCCAATTATACATGTATTGAGAGATTAACATAAAATAAAGCTAAAACTATGGCAGAAAAATAATTTTATTTGTAATAAAGTTTTTCTGGATTTTTTTAAAACTTTTTTCAATTTATTTGAATTTTTGTCTCTTTACTGTAACACATATGACGCCAAGCATTTTACGCTTTAATTCTGTTAAGGGTTATGCATTTTCCAGTTATACAAATTTTTGTCTGTGTCACCCTGTTGTTTTGTTCCCCATATGCAACAATCCCACGTTAATTTTATGTTTTTATTTTCATTCATATACACGTGAAGAGTTTTGAAAACGCAGATTTGAAAATAAAAATTTTGAAATAGAAATCATGAATAAAAATAAAAAATCTTTAATAAAAACTAAACACATGGAGGAAGAATCCATCGTGGAGACACAACCAAAGGCCGCAGAGAAGGTGGCAAAGAAAAATAAAGTGGATAAAAAGAAAAATAAACTGGCAGAGGAAAAGAAAAAGAAGAAGCAGGAAAATGTGGTGCAGGTGAAGAACGCCACCACCACTACCAAGGAGACTGGAAATCTCACAGAGGCAGAGCTGAAAAAGATTGAAAAGAAGAAGGCGAAAAAATTGGCCCAGAAGCTGAAGAAGGCACAGAAAAAGGCGGCAGCTGGAATATCTGAGGGAACGAAGGTAGAAAAGAAGAAGGAGGAAAATAAGGGAGAAGAAGGCCAGGGGAAGGCTTCCAAGAAAGCCAAGAAACGTAAATTGGAGGTGTCCGAGCAGGAGCAACAATCTGCTGAACAGGTACCCAATAAAAAGAACAAGAAGAAGAACAACAAGTTAGCCAAGGAGGATGCCAACAAAGAAGAGGTTGCAGAAACTGAAAAGAAAGTCGTGGCCACCAAAGAGACCACTGAAGCTTCCGAACGAGTCCAATTGAAGAAGGAAAAGAAACTAAAGAAACGCGAAGAATTAAAGGCACAAAAATTGGCCGAGAAAAAACCCAGAGATCCGGCCGAAGAAGAGGCCACAGTATTTGTGGGTAATCTGCCAGTCAATACCAAACGTGTACAATTGACCAAGTTGTTCAAAAAATATGGACCTGTCAACTCAATACGTTTACGCACGGCAGCTGGTCAAATTTTACATAAACATAAAATGCGTAAGGCCGCTGGGGCCCTTAATGCCTATGTGGTACTCACAAGCAAGGAGGCGGCTGAAAAGGCATTGGAACTGAATGGTAGCGAATTCAAGGGTATGCATTTGCGTGTCACCAAATCGAGTTTAAAACACTCAGCCTCGGCCCTGGAATCGAAGGAGGAGGCCAAGCGTACCATATTTGTGGGAAATTTGAAATATAGTAAGTTTCAAAATAAATTTGAGATTTTAAATTTTTTTTTAATTAAAAATTATGTTTTTTTCAATTCCAGCTGCCACCGAAGAATCTCTACGTGAGACCTTTAGCAGTTGTGGCGAAATCGAATATGTCCGTTGCATTCGTGACAAGGACAAGGGCTGCAAGGGAGTGGCCTATGTTCGTTTCAAAACAGCCGATGCCGTGGGCTTGGCCCTGGAACTGAATCAAACCCTGCTGGATGATCGTCCCATCAATGTTGAACGTTATAGTGTCAAAAAACTGGGTGCCAAGGAGCAACGTGATGTCCAGGCTGCCAAAGAGAAACTTTATCAAAAACACAATAAGAAGGCGGTTGGTGCTGGTGGCGATAAATCCAAAAAATTCAATAAAAACAAAAATTCAAATTCCCAGCCAAAACAATCTCAAGGGGGTGATGGTGAGAAGAAGACCAAGAAAAGTGAATTCCGTGGCGTTAAGGTGGAGGCCCTCAAGAAGAAACAACAGAAACAGAAAAAGAAGAAACCCAGTCAGGCCATGGATATTGCCAAGAAAATAGCACCCAGACCGAAAAGTGACGAGTAAAGGAAGGACGTAGTTAATTTTTAAGAATTTACTTTTCTTTGTGAAAGTATAGCCAACCAAGCAACCACACCTGGAGAGTGGTGGTATTTTTTAATAGAAATAATAAATTTAATTTTTTTGTTTCTCCTTGACTGTATTTTAACTCTAAAATATTTTTTTATATTATATTAATATATATGGTAATAAAAAATAGAGAGAAATTGTTAAATTTAATTAAATGGGAGTTAATTTATTAAAAAAAATAGATTCAGCTAAGCTAAATTGTATATTTCCTAAAGAAAATCCTATTCAGCTGATCTGAATTAAAGTTTTTCTAACGAAAGGACAATTCAGCTAAGCGGAATAGAAGAATATATACAAAAAATCTAATTCAGCTAATCTGAATAGCTTATATCACAACATAAATCCTATTCAGCAAAGCTAAATTGTAGATTTTGTTTATCAAGCCCAATTCAGCTAAGCTGAAATGTATATTTCTCAAAGAAAATCCTATTCAGCTGAGTTGAATTGATGTTTTTCTAACGATAGGACAATTCAGCTAAGCAGAATAAATAAATATCTACAACAAATTCTAATTCAGCTAATCTGAATAGCTGATATCACAACATAAATCCTATTCAGCTAAGCTTATTTGTAGAGTTTGTTTAATAAATCCTATTCAGCTAAGCTTAATTGTATATTTCCTAAAGAAAATCCTATTCAGCTGAGCCGAATTGAACATTTTCTAATGATAAGCCAATTCAGCTAAGCGCAATAGAAGAATATCTACAAAAAATCTAATTCGGCTAAACTGAATTGCCGATAACACAACATAAATCCTATTCAGCTAAACTGAATTGTAGATTTTGTTTAAGAATATCCTATTCAGCTAAGCATAATTGTAATTTTCCGAAGAAAATCCTATTCAGCTAAGCTGAATTAAAGTTGTTCTAACGATATGACAATTCAACAAAGCATAATAGATATTTACAAAAAAATCTAATTCAGCTAATCTGAATAACTCTTATTCAGCAAAGTTAATTTGAGAATTTTCTGTAGAAATTCCAATTAAGCACAGCTGAATTTATAATTTCGCAAAAGATAACTCTCCTCAAACAAAAAAAAATCTTTTTAATTTTCAATGACCTCAAGCCGAAAAAACGAATAAATAAAAAAATTCACTTTATTCTCAACTCCTCATTGTCCCCATCGCCAATTGCTTCTTTATTTTCACCTGTATATCCATTGGAAATGTAGTCGCTAACGCCTTGGCACATTCCATACAATAGGTACGCTTATAGAAGAAACTACACGAGGTATCTTTACATATCATATTGCTGCATCGAATACATTCAGCTCCGATTGCTATAAAATATTCCGGCTTTGATTTCCACTTTGGTATGGGCGGCTGAAATGGATCACGCATTATATATGTGGGTTCACAAAATTCCAGACCATAAACAAAAGATGGCTGCTGCCACATAATTTACAATGGAATAATATGCGATCATCGATAACGGTATCGGTTTCTTTGGTTTCCGTTGTGGTTGGTTCTTTAGGGGTATCATCAGAAGTTTGGGTTGTGGTTTCTATTGGGTCTGTGGCAGATTTTGTTGTGGATAATTCATCAGACATTTTTGCTGTAAATAGTAGGGAAATGTATCCGTAAATTGATTCCGATGTTTTTTCACTGCAACAATGGCCTTAAGGGGTCTCTAAATTCCAATTTTGAAATCCTATTCGGCTAATAAAAAAACCAAAAATTATTACGGAATAAGAAAAATTATTATGCTGCTACCAAACTTACAAATATTTAAAATAGATTTTGGATCCTTTAAGAGTTGATCATTGGCTCATCGAAAAGGGTTTCGAATTTCAAACGCTCCGAATAAGTATTTGGCCACCCTTTATCCAGCCAGTGTTTCAAATTTGTCAAACAGGAATTCCCTTTAAAATGAGATGAAGTTGTTACCGCCTTTTGAGGGTGCTGCAGGACAACTGGATATCCTTCAATTCACAATAATGAATTCCGACAACAATCGGGCAGCTGGTCCTCCAGGGAGACCTTATTAATAAGCCTTACATTCGAGTGATACAAACAATCATCTCAAGAACAATATTTTCTCATTAACAGGGTGTTTCAAGTGTTTGAGCAATGGATCATCTGTGAAAGAACAGGTGATTATAAAGATCTTCTCATTAACAGGGTGATTCAAGTTCTTATAAATGAATCATCTGTGTAAAACAGATGAAATAGTAAAATAAAATAATAAATAATATTAAAATAGTAAAATTCAAATAGTTTTTTTATTAAAATAGTTTTTTCCAAGTATCCTAGGCGTGAATTTATTAAAAATAATTTTTTCCTAACTACCCTATTCGTGGATTTAGGCTTGAATTTATAAAAAAACATTTTTCCCCAAAGTTCTGGGCGTGGATTTATTAAAAATAATTTTTCCTACTTACCCTAGGCGTAGATTTATTAAAAATAATTTTTCCTACTTACCCTAGGCATAGATTTATTAAAAATAATTTTTCCTACTTACCCTAGGCGTAGATTTATTAAAAAAAATTTTTCCTACTTACCCTAGGCGTGGATTTATTAAAAATATTTTTTTCCCATTTAATCTAGGCGTGGATTTATTAAAAATAATTTTTTCCCATTTAATCTAAGCGTGGATTTATAAAAAATAATTTTTTCCCATTTAATCTAGGCGTGGATTTATTAAAAATAAATTTTTCCCATTTAATCTAAGCGTGGATTTATTAAAAATAATTTTTTCCCATTTAATCTAGGCGTAGATTTATTAAAAATATTTTTTTCCTATTTAATCTAGGCGTGGATTTATTAAAAATAATTTTTTCCCATTTAATCTAAGCGTGGATTTATTAAAAATAATTTTTCCTATTAGTCCTAGGCGTGGATTTATTAAAACTAAATTTTTCCTAGTAGTTCTAGGCCTGGGTTTATTAAAAATAAATCGTTCGTAGTAGTTTTAGGCGTGGATTTATTAAAAATAATATTTTCCTAGGCCTGGATTTATTAAAACTAAATTTTTCCTAGTAGTTCTAGGCCTGAATTAATTAAAAATAATGTTTTCCTAACAGTTCTAGGCTTGGATTTATTAAAAATATATTTTTCTTTCACAATGCCCTTGTTAATGTGAACATTTTATTTTTCTCTGTGTCACCCTGTCATTATGTTATCGTACAGTTAACAACATTGCTACAGTCCTAAAGTCGATCTCTAGAAACCTATCATTCTTATTGACAAACTATTCGTGAATTGTGAAAATTGAAATATTTATTACACTCTATTCATGGGAAAATAAGGAAAATCATTAACAATTCTATGGAAAATTGTTAAAAAGTAATGATTTTCTTGATGGAAAAGTGAAAAAATATTGAAATATTTAACGAGAAATAAAAGCAAAGTGGACAAAACGAAAAATGAGTCAAAGTCAGTCTTGATCAAATAGGACATCGGAAAAAAGACAGGAAAACGACGACAAAGAAGAAGAGCAGAAGCAAAAAAACAACCCGAAAACAACCTTTTAAAACAAAGAAGATAAAGAACAAAACAAAGTATAGAAAAATTATATATGTAATCTAAAAAAAAAAACAATAATCATTCAACCATCCATCCATACATTCACATACATCAGTTGTGTTGTTCATCGTGATAGAAGAAAACAATCGGGTGAATTGTTCGTAAGTTTGCGATTCATTTATATAGAAAATGAAAAATATTTAATAAAATTTTGAAAAATTTTCTTAATCGAAAAAAAAAGTGGAATTGCATTCGGAACGACGACCCCCCTGGTTTGCTTGTTTATATATCTTGAGGCTGTTTGCTGCTGCTGGTGGTTGTTGCCTGCCTGCCTGCTGGCTGGCCAAACAGCTTGGGCCAAAGCAGTATCTAGTATGTAGCTGTAGCTTTAAAAAAACAGCAAACAAAAGATAATAAAACACACAGCAAAACAACAACAACAATAACAAGAAATAAATAATAATAAAAACAACGAAAAGCAGAATCACAAATAAAAAATAACAACACGAAAGAAGCAAGACGAAAAAAATTCTTTGTTTAATACACAAAAAAATTGTTTTAATTCCGCCGCAGAGCGTCGCGAAAAAATTATCTTGTGTTCGTCGTGAAGAAGAAGAAAAAAAGATTGCAAATAACAACAAAAAAGAAAGCAAGAAAGAAACAATTTTAGTGTTAAACAATTTATTTTTCATCGACATCAAAAAAAGGAGATTTTGCCATCCAAAAATTGAAATCGAAGACGAAAAATTTGCAACTTTGCAAATTTTGTGTTAGGTAAGTAGTGCTCAAAAATTTTACTGATTATTTTATACTCTCCTTAAGAAAAGCAAAAAATACGTAAACTGCCTTAACAACAAAAATATATAATATATGTTGTTGTTTTTTATTAAAATTATTGTCCTTGCAAATGTCATCATCATTCCTCTTTCTCTTTATTTAGTAAGTTTTTATGCCGTCTTTTTTTCCATTCTTTCATGTCTTTGAGTTTCATTGCTGGACTTTGTACTTCTCTTTGGGCTTCGATGCCGGTTTGGTTTGGTCGTCTAGGCTTGCCATATAAGTACATTTCAAATGCAGTTGGTATGCCAGCTAAACATATAGTTTTTTTTGTGTTGGAATTGTTTTACATGAGAAGTTGGACAAATATGGTATAACTGAAAATTTTGAGATATTCTTTTTATTATTTTTTTTTTGAGATATTTTCAAAACATTGTAGTTAAGCTGAAGGTCAAGAAGTATTTATAGAAATGTTGCAGGACAGAGTTTTTATGGACGATGTAGATGACAGCTTTTAAAGACCAGCTCAACGTAGTCTATAGCTGAAGCTGGTCTTTACAGAGCAGCTGAAGGTGGTCTTTTTAAGAAGCTGAAGGTGGTCTTTATAAAGCAGCTGAATGTGGTCTTTATAGAGCAGCTGAAGGTGGTATTTATAGAGCAGCTGAAGGTGGTCTCTATAGAGCAGATGTGGCTGGGTTTTATAGGCCAGCTGAAAGACAGTTAGAAAATTCTATGGAAGACATGTTATAAAGTTTTGAGTTGGCCTTCTAAAAAGGTCTTTAGAAGACCTTATAGGAAGGTTTTAAGAAGACCTTTCGAAAGTCTAAAGAAATCCTTTTCCAAAGGTCTGTTTTAGAAAGTCTTTAGAAGACTTTTTCGAAAGGTCTTTGGAAAACCTCTTCGAAAGGTCTTTGGAAATACTTTTAGAAAAGTCTTTAAAAATCCTTTTCAAAAAGTCTTCAGAAAACCTTTTCGAAAGGTCTTCAGAAGACCTTTTAGAAAAGCCTCTTAGAAACCCTCTTCGAAAGGTCTTTGGAAATCCATTTAGAAAAGTCATTTCGAGATATTTTTTCTAACGACTTTAGAAGTCCCTTTAGAAAGCTTTTTAGAAGAAATTTCAGAAGGACTTTTCGAAAGACACTTTATGAAGGTTTTTAGAGAAACTTTACCATAGTTTTTTCGTATATTTTTAAGTAGAGTTATAAATAGTCTTCTAAGGTCGGTTGCAGAAATTGCAGAAATTTCTTTTAAAAGATTCACCCCTATAGCTGTTTGCAGAGAATATTTTAAATCAAGGCTGGAAAAATATATTTTTAATAAAACCAGGAGAAAACATTTTTTTTAAATAAAAACATGCCTTTTTCTAATTGGAAAAAATTTAATATTTGCCTTTTTCCTATTGGAAAAATATTTTTATTTTTAATAAAACTTTTTTTTAATAAATATTTGCCTTTTTCCAATTTGAAAAAAAATATTTTTAATAAAACCACGACTTTTTTAATAAATATTTGCCTTTTTCCCATTGGAAAAAAATATTTTTAAAAAAACCACGGCCTTTTTTATAAATATTTGCCTTTTTCCAATTGAAAAAAAATATTTTTAATAAATATTTGCTTTTTTCCTATTGGAAAACGTTATTTTTAATAAAAACACAACTTTTTCCGATTGGAAAAAAATATTTTTAAAAAAATCACCCCTTTTTCCAATTATAAAAACGTTTTAAATAAATCTTTGCCTTTTTCCAATTGGAAAACATTTTTAATAAAAAACACGCCTTTTTCCAATTGGAAAAAATATTTTTAATAAAATCACGCCTTTTTGCAATTGGAAACACATTTTAAATGAATCTTTGCCTTTTTCTAATTGGAAAAAAATTTGTAATAGATCATCGCCTTTTTCCTATCAGAAAAAAATATTGTTAATGAATCAACGTCTTTTTTCAAATTGAAAAAATTTTTTATAATATCAGGTCTTTTTCCTATTGGAAAATTTATTCTTAATAAAGCCTCACCTTTTTCTCAATGGGAAAAAATTATTTTTAATAAATCACGCTTTTTTTCAATTAGGAAAAAATATATGTAATAAATCTTGGCCTTTTTCAATTTTCAATTGGAAAAAATTATTTTTAATAAAACACGCTTTTTTTCCATTGGGAAAAATTATATGTAATAATTCTTGGCCTTTTTCCAATTGGAAACATATATTTTTAATAAATCATCGCCTTTTACCTATCAGAAAAATTTATTTTTTATAAATCCACGTCTTTTTTTTCAAATTGAAAAAAAACTAGTTTTAGTAAAACCACGTCTTTTTCCAATAAGAAAAAAATATTTTTTATAAATCTTCGCCTTTTTCCAACCACTTTTTTCAAATTTAAAAAATATATATGTTTTTAGTAAATCCACGTCAAAGACATTGTGGAATAATTTATTTTTAATAAATCCTCTCGTTTTCCAATTGGAAAAAAATATTTTTAATAAATTCACGCCTGAGACTATTAGGAAAAAAATTATTTTTAATAAATCCACTCCTAGGACTACTAGGAAAACATATTTTTAATAATTTCATGCCTAGGGTAGTTAGGAAAAATTATTTTTTTTATAAATCTACGCCTAAGACTACTACGGAAAATTTATTTTTTTATAAATCTACGCCTAAGACTACTACGGAAAATTTATTTTTAATAATTTCACGCCTAGGGTAGTTAGGAAAAAAAGATTTTTAATAAATCCACGCCTGGGACTATTAGGATATTGCGAATTTTTTTAATAAATCCTCACCCCAGTCTTCTGTGCTACTACATTGCATTTGACCACAACTGTAGCGATAAAAAAATATTTATCCGCATATTATGAAGAAAATAATTTTTTGTGGCATTTCTTTTCGACATGTGGTTTCGTTTGAAGTCAACACCTCTCAAAACTTGCACTTCTTTTAAATAATTTTTGTTATTTTTCTGATATTTAAATTAAATTACATACCAAATAAATTTTGGTTAAGAGATAGGGGAAATATTTAATATCATTGGCCCCTCTAGCTGACCACAGATCCAATTTTGGGTGGTAGAGAAGACATTGTTGATTGTAGGTTCAACCAGCTGTTGCATATCTAAAATTTACGGAAATACCCTCCGAAATCCCACCACAATGTCTAATAATTTATACTAAAAATATATATTATACATTTATTTTTTATTTAAATAATATGCACATCATTTGTTTACTTTTTTTTTGTTGTTTGTTCTCCTCTTTCGCATTCAGCTGCTGCTGCCGTTGATGATGATGATGATTGCATTTGTGTCTATTTTCTCGCTATACTAACTGGCTGGCTAGTAAAAAAGATGAAGAAAAAAAAAAGATTTTGAAAAATTTTGCATTGTCATTTTCTTCTTCTTATACTTCTTAACAACAATTCTTTTTTTTTCAACATCTTTGTTTTGCTCTTATTGTTCTACATTATTATACTATAAATTGTTGTGTTTTGGATTTCTAATATATTTTCATGTTGTTTTGATAAATATACCATTTAAATAAATATTTTCCAAGTTGTCCTAGGCGTGGATTTATGAAAAATATTTTTTCCTAGTAGTCCTAGGCCTGGATTTATTAAAAATAATTTTTTCCCAATTGTCCTAGGTGGGGATTTATTAAAAATAATTTTTTCCACAATACCCTAGGCGTGGATTTATTAAAGATAATTTTGTCCTAGTTCCCCAAGGGGTGGATTTATTATATTTTTTTTAGTAGCCCCAGGCGTGGATTTATTAAAAATAATTTTTTCCTAATAGTCTCAGTTGGAAATTTATTAAAAATAATTTTTTCCTAGTAGCCCTAGGCGGGGATTTTTGAAAAACAATTTTTTCCTACTTGCCCTAGGCCTGGATTTATTAAAAATAATTTTTTCCTAGTAGCCCTAGGCGGGGATTTTTGAAAAACAATTTTTTCCTACTTGCCCTAGGCCTGGATTTATTAAAAATAATTTTTTCCTGGTAGTCCTAGGCGTGAATTTATTAAAAAGAATTTTTTCATAGTAGCCCTAGGCATGTCCTGGATTACTGGGCCGATAATTTTATTCAATAAAACTTTTTGTGGCATAAATTTCGTTCCATAAACACAGATATTTTTTTCATGTCATCCAAGTATCCGTCTGCCACAAAAAAGAAAATAAAATCCATTATGTGATGAAGACAACGTTTTTCTTCTTTCTCAAATGAAATTCTTTTAAAGGCCGGTCAATGGTACGTTTCGTATCTTTTTTTTTCTTCTTTCTTTTCTATCGTGCACTTATGAAGGCTGCAGACACTTCAAACTATGTATAAAAAAATCGTGTATACGACAACGAGTATGTCTGGTTTGGCCTATGATTTTAATCGATGCCAAGGGGCCAGGGATGGGAATTTTGAAAATTATTTTGGCAACTTTTTTTTAACAAATTTCAAAACAGGAAGGTAGGAAGTTTTTAATCCTGGTCGGATTTTTTTTCATTTAATTTTTTTCCTTTAGTTTTTTTTAATTCCCCACTTCCCATCCCTGGAAAAATGCATTTTAGTTAAAGATTGCATTTTTAGAGCTCTTTAGACAAACGAGAAAGTGTGCATAGATTTTTGTTGTTGTTGTTTTTTGTTATTGTCTAGCAGACTTTGTATGTCATATTGAATGTTTGGTCTTAATGTTCGCTGACACTTGTGAATGGCTACAATCACAAAAAAATATTTAGCACGCACTATTGCGAGGATGGGGCAAGAAAGTTTTGAAAATATCCAGGCCTAGGTTAACAAAAATTATTTTTAATAAATCCCCACCTAAGACTACTAGGAAAAAATTATTTTTAATAAATCCACGCCTGGGGCTATTTGGAAAAAAATTATTTTTAATAAATCCACGCCTGGGGCTATTAGGAAAAAATTATTTTTAATAAATCCCCACCTAAGGCTACTAGGAAAAAAATATTTTTAATAAATCCCCACCTAAGGCTACTAGGAAAAAATTATTTTTAATAAATCCACGCCTGGGGATATTAGGAAAAAATTATTTTTAATAAATCCACGCCTGGGGATATTAGGAAAAATTATTTTTAATAAATCCACGCCTGGGGCTATTAGGAAAAAATTATTTTTAATAAATCCCCACCTAAGGCTACTAGGAAAAAATTATTTTTAATAAATCCCCACCTAAGGCTACTAGGAAAAAATTATTTTTAATAAATCCACGCCTGGGGCTATTAGGAAAAAATTATTTTTAATAAATCCACGCCTGGGGCTATTAGGAAAAAATTATTTTTAATAAATGCACGCCTGGGGCTATTAGGAAAAAATTATTTTTAATAAATGCACGCCTGGGGCTATTAGGAAAAAATTATTTTTAATAAATCCACGCCTGGGGCTATTAGGAAAAAATTATTTTTAATAAATCCCCACCTAAGACTACTAGGAAAAAATTATTTTTAAAAAATCCACGCCTGTGGCTACTAGGAAAAAATTATTTTTAATAAATCCCCACCTAAGGCTACTAGGAAAAAATTATTTTTAATAAATCCCCACCTAAGGCTACTAGGAAAAAATTATTTTTAATAAATCCACGCCTGGGGACATTAGGAAAAATTATTTTTAATAAATCCACGCCTGGGGCTATTAGGAAAAAATTATTTTTAATAAATCCACGCCTGGGGCTATTAGGAAAAATTTATTTTTAATAAATCCACGCCTGGGGCTATTAGGAAAAAATTATTTTTAATAAATGCACGCCTGGGGCTATTAGGAAAAAATTATTTTTAATAAATCCACGCCTGGGGCTATTAGGAAAAAATTATTTTTAATAAATGCACGCCTGGGGCTATTAGGAAAAAATTATTTTTAATAAATCCACGCCTGGGGCTATTAGGAAAAAATTATTTTTAATAAATCCACGCCTGGGGCTATTAGGAAAAAATTATTTTTAATAAATCCCCACCTAAGACTACTAGGAAAAAATTATTTTTAAAAAATCCACGCCTGTGGCTACTAGGAAAAAATTATTTTTAATAAATCCCCACCTAAGGCTACTAGGAAAAAATTATTTTTAATAAATCCCCACCTAAGGCTACTAGGAAAAAATTATTTTTAATAAATCCACGCCTGGGGATATTAGGAAAAAATTATTTTTAATAAATCCACGCCTGGGGCTATTAGGAAAAAATTATTTTTAATGGAAACGAAGCAATCCACTACTATTCTTATATAAAGAAGGCTTTGGTTTTTTGTATTGAAAATATGTCGTTGAAAGAAAATTTCATTCATTGTCTATTCTTTGCACGAAACACATATAACTTGTTACGCATACAAATTGAAGAATAAATCAACTCGAATTCTATAATCCTATAATCCTCGCGTTTTAATAGGTTATGGGCCCAGAAGAGGCAAAATAACTGCGAATTAATCAAAATCTATTGAGAGGCAATAATTTTAAAGGATTAGAATTGTGAATCAAAGGATTCGTTCGACTGGAAAATGGCTGGTATGGTACGTATAGAACCGCTAAACGCGGAAAACTACGATACATGGAAACTGCAGATGCGTGCTATTTTGGTGAAAAACGATTTGTGGGGATATGTCGACGGAAATGGCGAATGCCCCAGAGAAGAAATTGCAGCAGTTGCTTGGAAAAGGCAAGACCAAAAGGCAGCAGCAGATATAATGTTGGCAATGAGTCCCTCCGAACTGGGGTTAATAGCGGAATGTGAAAGTGCAAGAGAAATTTGGTTGCGATTGGAGTCTACGTATCAATCGAAAGGACCTGCGCGAAAAGCAACATTGTTGAAAAAAGTGGCATTGTCTCGAATGCGCGAAAGTGATAAAGTTCGTGATCACTTAAACGATTTTTTCGATGCCGTGGCAAAATTAAAAGAAATCGGAGTTGCAATAGGAGACGAGCTCTTGGCAATTTTACTATTATATAGTCTTCCGGAATCGTTCGAAACTTTTCGATGTGCTTTAGAGACTCGCGATGAATTACCGAAACCAGATGTTTTGCGTGTTAAAATTTTAGAAGAATCTGAATCAAGAAAGTCGAAAGAGAATAGTGATGTGTCCAATGCCCTTTATGCTAAAAAATACCAAACTAAAGATAGACAAATGAAACCTAAGCAAAATAATGGATGTTTTAAGTGCGGAAAAGTCGGACATTTCGCGAAAAACTGTAAATCTAAAACCGGTAAGAATGTTCATAGTACACAAAAAGTGGAAGAAAATAGAAAACCGAATGTGTCATTGATGACAAAGGAAACAGTTTGTATGTGTTCTGATTTGAAATCAAAATGGTGTTTGGACAGTGGGTGTACATCGCATATGACTGCCAATAAAGACAATTTTAAAAATATGTCGGCAGTGGATCAGACTTTGAACTTGGCAAATAATAATTGTACAAAAATTAGTGGAATCGGAAACGTTGAAGTTTCAGTAAATAATAGAGGTTCGGAAACAAATTTGGAATTAAAAGACGTTCTTTATGTAACCGATTTAAGAACGAACTTGCTGTCTGTGTCAAAAATAACAGACAAAGGTTACGAGGTAAGATTTCGCAAAAACGATGCAGTTGTAATTGGCAAAGGCAATAAGGTGATTTTAACTGCTGAAAGAGTCGGAAACTTGTACTATATTCAAAACCTGGAAAATTCTGTGAATATTATTGAACCTAAGAATGAACTGGATGAGTGGCATTATAAAATGGGCCACATTAATGAAAGAGATTTAAAGGAAATGGCAAATAGTGACGCAGTTTATGGTTTGAAGTTCAGAAGTGATCTAAAATTATCACCCTGTGAGGTGTGCCTCAGTGAAAAGCAAACGCGGGAAAAATTTCCAAAGAATGAACACAAAACGTGTACAGATTTGCTTGAAATAATACATAGTGACGTTTGCGGACCGATGAGGAATGAGTCGAATGGTGGTGCAAAATATTTTGTAACTTTTATTGATGAAAAATCTCGCTGGTGCGAAGTATATTTTCTAAGCCACAAGTCGGAAGTATTTTCAGTTTTTCAGAAATTCAAAACGTATGCTGAAAATTTGACAGGTCGTAGAATCAAGGCGCTTCAGTCGGATAACGGTAAGGAATACTGTAATCAGGAATTCGACACATATTTGGAGAAATGTGGAATAAAACGACGACTTAGCACCCCATACACGCCACAACAGAACGGTATGGCAGAACGTAAAAACAGAACACTTGTGGAGATGGCCAGGTGTATGATGAAACATGCTGGTGCACCGTCATCATTTTGGGCCGAAGCTATAAATACTGCCTGTTATATTAGAAATCGATGTGTCACTTCAGCTACAGGAGAAATACCGTACAAAGTGTGGACAGATAAGAAACCTACCCTGATGCACATGCAAGTATTTGGTTCCAAGGGTTATGTTTTAAATAAGAAAGCCAAATCTAAATTTGAATCAAGATCTGAATTGTGTGTTTTTGTGGGCTATTCCTCAGAGTCAAAAGCCTATCGAATGTGGTGTCCGCGGAAAGGAGATGTTATTATCAGTAGAGACGTCAAATTTATAAATGAGAGTGGATTTGGAAAGTCCTATGATGGCTTCTACGAAACTAGGCCATGCGATGAAATCGAAATTGAGTATGAAGATAAGACTCCAGGATACGAGCAACAAGAGGAAACTTCAAATGAAGGTATGTCAAGTGACGTTGAAAACGAAACAATAATTGAAATTGCACGAACTCAAAAGAGAGCCAGAGGACGTCCGAAACTTGAAAGAGATGGAAAAAGGGGAAGACCAAGAAAATTATTCCATAGAGAGCAAAATAATGAGGAAACGGATCAGCATGGGCTTACAGAGGATGAAACGTTCGAAGAGTGTGAGTTCGCATATTTGTCTAATCTAAACGATCCGACAACAATAGATGAAGCATTAAAAAGCCCAGATGCAAATGAATGGGAAAAGGCTATAGAAGACGAATATATGTCCCAAATAAAGAACAATACTTGGGAAATAGTTGAGAAACCGCCTGAAAGGACTATTGTGGGAAGTCGATTGGTATTTCGAACAAAAGGAGACGGGAAGAAAAAAGTACGATTAGTGGCAAAAGGATATGCGCAACGACCCGGTGAAGATTTCCACGAAACCTACTCTCCAGTTGCGCGATCATCGTCAATTAGACTTTTGGCAGCTTTAGCAGCAGAATTTAATCTGGAAATCCATCAAATGGATGTCGTGACGGCCTACCTTAACGGCGAATTAGATGAAAACGTATACATGCAAGTTCCCGATGAACTAGAGCCAATGCTGTCAAGAATGAAAGATGACAAATCTATTAAGAAATGCAGCGAAGAGGCAAAAGAAATTGGTTGCAGATGGCTTAAAGATTTGAAGAATAAGAAATATCCTGTTTGTAAGCTAAATAAAGCTTTATATGGTTTGCGCCAATCTGGTCTCATGTGGTACTACAAATTGATAGCGGAATTGAAATCATTAGGTCTGAAACCATGTTCGCAAGACCCGTGTTTATTCTCGAAAAGAGAAGGGAATAAGATTTTATTGATTTCCATATATGTTGACGACTTATTGTTGGCTTCCAATGAACCGAAATGGATAAACTCCATAAAGTTGTCACTATCCAAGTCGTTTGATATGAAGGATATTGGTCAAGTAAAGGAATGTTTGGGGATAACATTTGAACAAAATTGTGATTTAAATGAGGTATTTCTGTCTCAACGTAAGTACGCCGAATTGTTACTTGATCGTTTTGGTATGACAGATTGTAAACCCTCCTCGACACCCATGGAAGCAAATTGCAAATTGGCAGTACCGTCAAAAATGTGTAAAGTAACCATGTCTAAGTATCCATATCAGAAGTTAATAGGAGCATTAATGTTTTTAGCAGTCACAACACGGCCTGATATTGCATATGCGGTAAATTTTATGAGTCAGTTCAATACAAACTACAGCGAAGAACATTGGAAAGCAGTTAAAAGAATACTGAGGTATTTGAAAGGAACTCTTGATTGTGGGCTTTTATACAAGAAAACGAATACAGATTTATTTGGATTAGTCGACGCCGATTGGGGTGGAAATATGTCCGATCGTCGTTCATATTCTGGCTATGCATTTATACTGGCTGGAGGTGCAATTAGTTGGGAAGCACGAAAACAGAGAACGGTTTCGCTTTCCAGTACAGAGGCTGAATATATTGCTATAACTGAGGCAACTAAAGAGGCTCTTTACTTGAAAGGAATTTTGAAGAGTATTGGTTTGAATACAGGTGATGTCATTCTGTATAATGACAGTCAAAGTGCTCAAAAACTTGCACAAAATTTCGGATACAGCGCCCGTACAAAACATATTGATATTCGTCAACATTTCGTACGCGATTGTGTCAAAAATAAAGAAATATCACTTAAATATCTCTCAACGGAGAATATGCCTGCTGACTTGCTGACAAAAGGACTCAACAGAAACAAGCATAACTTTTGTTCGAAAAACTTGGGTTTAGAGAATCAAGGACAGTAGTGTATTTACTTCGAGGGGAGGTGTTGTGGAAACGAAGCAATCCACTACTATTCTTATATAAAGAAGGCTTTGGTTTTTTGTATTGAAAATATGTCGTTGAAAGAAAATTTCATTCATTGTCTATTCTTTGCACGAAACACATATAACTTGTTACGCATACAAATTGAAGAATAAATCAACTCGAATTCTATAATCCTATAATCCTCGCGTTTTAATAAAATAAATAAATACATACAATAAATCTTGGAGGCATTTTTACGGGCTCTTCTTCGGGCCGACTTCGACAGTCCACTACCTTCCTTCTTTGTTGTGAATGCTGGTGTCTGGGACGTCTCAGTACTCAGTTTACCCTTGGGGGGCGCTGAGGGCTTAGAAGACTCAGGCATCAGCTTCCTGGATATACTAGAGCCCCCAACAGGTTTCTTCTTATTTGAAGGGATTACCGTGGCGGTCTTAGTACTGGGTCGGGGGATCCTATCAACCAAGAAGTCCCTCTCAATATTATTTTGGATAGTTCCTGGAG
Source organism: Musca vetustissima (assembly GCF_032173495.1). Lineage (NCBI taxonomy): Eukaryota > Metazoa > Arthropoda > Insecta > Diptera > Muscidae > Musca > Musca vetustissima. The sequence goes on along the minus strand of NW_026874038.1, from coordinate 126,052 downwards.
AACTTCCGGATAAAATTGAGTTTCCTCTTAGCTGTCCCGTCCAACGTATCAGTTACAGTAGTTAACTGCTCTCCGGTACATCTTCTTGGCAGCGATCTCCTTGGCATCGACTTGCCTAGCAGTTACTGGTACTGATGAATCATCCATCTTATCGACGGGGGTCTCATCAGTACCAGTATCCATTTCGACAGCCAACTGCCTGTGTAGTCTCGCGACTCACTACAGGCCGTGGAGATTGAGTGCAGATCTTCAACCTCGCGAGGGTTTACTTCCCTAGTCAGCAAATGGGAGGACTCTACTTGCTTCATAGGAGACGCCATGGTCGCTACTGTTTTTTCGCCGTAGTGCCAATCACCGTAGTTTCCTCGTCTGACAAGGGCGAGTCATCCCAGAACTGATTCGGGATGCTCTCCAGACTAATGCGGAAGGTGCCGGTTTCCTCTAAAAGGTTGAGAAGAAGATCCGACTGCCTCTCCAGGCTTTCGTTAACGTCGTCGAGAGTGGGACAAGAGGCAAAAGAGAGGTCCAGGGGGGTAGCTTGGGTCGTCAACACTTGAGGGGGTTCATTGATGTCTGGCCTTGTAAAGTTTGAGACTGAGGGTGCCAAGGCAGCCATATCAGCATCAGTCGAAAAATCGGGGGGTTATTAAAATTCGACTCCATAAAAAGTGCTGTAAGTGAGGGATTGAGGTCGATCATGGCATAGCCTCTTACCATGGCAAGGACTTGGCATCTAAGCCTGAATAAGCTTGTTGAGGCGCCAAGGTATCAACAAAGCTCCGTTCTAATACAGTCGGAACCCTGACTGCAAAACGTAGAACGCTGATAGGCACGAGGTCGCATGACACCCCAGCGTTTGGGGGACACTTTAAAAAGGTGTTGACCAGGCTTTTGAGATGGTTACATAGGGACGCCATTCTCGCCTCGTCGGCACAGGGATCATAGGCACTCGGTCATTTCCTTCGAGACTCTCCCCCTGAACCCGCTGATTGTCCAGGTTTATTTTAAAAGATCCACGCCTTGGGGTATGCCTTGAAAAATTAATTTTAAAAGATCCACGCCTTGGGGTAGGCCTTGAAAAATTAATTTTAAAAGATCCACGCCTTGGGGTATGCCTTGAAAATTTAATTTTAAAAGATCCACGCCTTGGGGTAGGCCTTGAAAAATTAATTTTAAAAGATCCACGCCTTGGGGTATGCCTTGAAAAATTAATTTTAAAAGATCCACGCCTTGGGGTAGGCCTTGAAAAATTAATTTTAAAAGATCCACGCCTTGGGGTATGCCTTGAAAATTTAATTTTAAAAGATCCACGCCTTGGGGTAGGCCTTGAAAAATTAATTTTAAAAGATCCACGCCTTGGGGTATGCCTTGAAAATTTAATTTTAAAAGATCCACGCCTTGGGGTATGCCTTGAAAATTTAATTTTAAAATATCCACGCCTTGGGGTATGCCTTGAAAAATAAATTTTAAAAGATCCACGCCTTGGGGTATGCCTTGAAAAATTAATTTTAAAAGATCCACGCCTTGGGGTATGCCTTGAAAAATTTATTTTAAAAATCCACGCCTTAGGGTAGGCTTTGAAAATTTAACTTTAAAAAATCCATACCTGAGTTTAGACTTTGGAAATTAATTTAAAAAAATCCTACCTAGGGTAGGCTTTGAAAAATGTATTGCAAAATATTTTTTTTAGTGTATTTGTATTTTATATGCCCCACATATTGCGGCATACTGTTAGTGTGAAAATTGAAACTATGTGTCGATATGAAAGCTCACTTCGATCATCGATCGTTTCGCATCACATATTTATTTATTTAGTTGTTGTTTATGGAGTCTCAAGTGCCATCAACATTCCATGGAAGGCAATGAGCCAGACGTGCGTTTCTTAAGCTACATTCAATCGTTTGTCCCTCCGACCGACCATCCACCGATAAGCAATGAGCCATCAGACAGCAAAGGGGTTAGTAGTAGAGACGAAAGGTAGACGTTACGGACCTTTAAGAAGATATTTAATATTTGTTCGCCTGGCGACGATATGCATTACATTCCAAAGAATTTTTTGTTCAATAACTCCATAAACCAAATTTTTCAATGGGGTATTCAATGGCGGATTTGGTTGCTTTAGTGGAACTAGATTTTTTTCATAACTAACGAAAAAAATCGAATTTATTACCAATGTGATGAACGACCTTCCACGAAAGTACCATTACGAAAAAAAAAGAAATGGCAATTGCCTTCTCAAGGCAATTTACAGACATTCCACACCCATCTCGTTCATGGCAATTCAATGGGAAGATGTGATGTGTCATGTATACCTACATATAAGTTCGAATGGGCCTTGACAATTATCATCAATGGATGGGACACAATTATTCGCCTCTTTAATTGCCTTGTCTTCATATGACCTGCCAGGCGACAAACATTCAAATGGTTGCAGTGGCCAGCCAATCCGTGGCCATAGCTGCAATACAATTTTCTGCAAAAGTGGTCCATGGAAAAATTTGGGTCAAACCCATTATCATCATCATCGGAACACTCATCATTGCCATTAGTAATAATAAACATGCTTGGATGGATGGAAATCTTAGAAAATCAATTTCCATTTCTGTCCTCAACTATTACCGCAAAATCGAAGATGCTGTGATGCGATACGATCCGCCAAGCTATTCTATGGCTTTTTGTCTACACATAAAGTGGTGTATAGTGGTGTGGGAGGAGGGCGGAAGAAAGCCATTATGATTACATCTTGTTCTCCTTCTTTCAAAAATATACAAACCAAACCAAAGAAAATATGTCGTCTAGACACATTGTGAAAGGTTCGGATTTTGTGGTGGTAACCTAAATAGAAAACAAAAACACACACATTAATATAGTTTTCTTTTTTTTTTCAAAGCACAAAAAAGGGAAACTTTAGATGAGGGCAAGAAAAAAAGATCTATGGGAAAACCGTGAGAACATTAATTCTAAAAAAATACACGCCTAAAGGTAGGGTATGAAAAATAATTTTAAAAGATCCATGCCTAAAGATAGGCTATGAAAATTAGTTTTAAAAGATCCACGCCTAAAGATAGGCTATGAAAATTAATTTTAAAAAATCCACGCCTAAAGATAGGCTATGAAAATTAATTTTAAAAGATCCACGCCTTAGGATAGGCTTTGAAAAATTAATTTTAAAAATCCAAACCCAAGGGTAGGCTTTGAAAAATGAATTTAAAAAAAATCAACCCAAGGGTAGGCTTTAGAAAATGTGTTTTAAAAAATCCACCCCATGGTTAATTTTAAAAAATCACGTCTAAGACTAGGCTTTGAAAACCGAATTTTAAAAAATCCACGCCTTAGGGTAGGCTATGAAAAATAAATTTAAAAAACTATCCCGTGGGGTAGGCCAACTGATGCGTGGATTTATAAAATAATATTTTTCAAGCGCCAATAAAATATTTGATTATTTGTTCCTAAAAGAAAGAATATGACGCCCAACGTGGGGCAACTATAAAATATTTTCAAATTATTTTCTCAAAGAGAAAAAATATGGCGACCAATGGGGGGCACCTATAAAATATTTTCGAATTTTTTTCAGAAAGAAAGAATATGGCGCCCAACGTGGGGCAAATGTCAAGAAAAATTATGGCGCGCAATGTGGAGCAAACATAAAATATTTTCAATTTTTTCTGAATGAAAAATAATGGCGCCCAATGTGGGGTACCTAAAAATATTTTCAAATTATTTTCTGAAAGAAAAAAATATGACGTCCAACATGGGGAAACCATAAAGAAAAATTATGGCGCCCAATGCGGGATAGCAAAAAAATATTTTTTAATTATTTTTATGAAGGTGAAAATATGGCGCCCAATGTGGGGCAACTATAAATATTTTCAGAAAGAAAATATATGTTGGGCGCCATATATTTTCTTTCTGGGGGGCAACTGTAAAGAAAAATTATGGCGCCAAATGTTGGGGAAATATAAACTATTTTCGAATTGTTTTCTGCAAGAAAAAAATATGGCGCCCGATGAGGGGCACCTATAAAATATTTTCAAATTATATTCTGCGGAAAAAAAATATGGCGCCCAATGTAGAGCACCTATAAAATATTTTCAAATTATCTTCTGAAAGAGAAAAAATATGGCGCCCAATGTTGGGGTACCTAAAATATTTTCGAATTATATTCTGCGGAAAAAATATGGCGACCAACGTGGGGCAACTGTAAAGAAAAATTATGGCGCCCAATGTGGAGCACTTATAAAATATTTTCGAATTGTTTTCTAAAAGAAATATTATTATGGCGCCCAACTTGGGCCAACTATAAAATATTTTCGAATTATTTTCTGCAAGAAAAAAAATATGGCGCCCAATGTGGGGCACCTATAAAATATTTTCGAATTATTTTTTGGAGAAAATTATGGCGCCCAATGTTGGGTACCTAAAAATATTTTTGAATTATTTTCTGAAAGAGAAAAAATATGGTGCCCAACGTGGAGCAACTATGATGAAAAATTATGGCGTCCAATGTGGGGGTACCTAAAAATATTTTTGATTTATTTTCTAAAAGAAAAAATGATGGCGCCCAATGTGGGGTACCTAAAAAATATTTTTTAAATTTTCCTGAAAGAAAGAATATGGCGCCCAACGTGGGGCAAACATAAAATATTTTCAAATTATTTTCTGCAAGAGAAAAATATGGCGCCCAATATGGGGCACGTATAACATATTTTCAAAATATTTTCTGAAAGAAAAAATATGGCTCCCAACGTGAGGCAACTATAAAATATTTTCAATTTTTTTTCTGCAAGAAAAAAATATGGCGCCCAACGTGGGGTACCTTGATTTTTTTGGGATTTCTTTTATTTCCACTTCTAAGATTTTTTTATATTTTGTCTGCTTTAAGTTTGGCCGTATTTACACAACATTTGTTTCACTCTCTCCCTTGCACTCTCTCTCTCTCTCTCTCTCTCTCAATTAATTCGCTTGTTTCTCATTACTTTTTATGGTTGTGTTTTTTGTTTTTCTTTTGTTATTTCCAATCAGCTGTTTCGAATTTGTGTTGTATAGAAAAAAATATTCGGTCAGAGTCTCGTTATCCATACAAACCAGACTCTAGGCCGACTACCCCCACGGCATGCTGGTCTGGAAAACAACTACAAATGACAACTAGTTGTTGTTCTTGTCTGAATGATAAAATAAATACTCAGTAGTAGAATCATTCAACAAACAAATGATGTGTGAATATTGCAGGTTGGCAGTCGTTCGTTCGGTCTCCAACAACAGCCTCACCGGCAGCAGCAAGCGGCAGGGCAGGCAAAACAAACAATAGAGAAATATGTTGCTGTTGCTGCTGCAACCTAACTTGTCTGTCTGCCACATCATAGTCACAGTTACCTAGTCATCGTTGTGTTGTCGCAGTCCGTCGCCTGGCTTAGTCAGTGTCATTCGTTCGGCATAATAAAACGGTTACGGCAGCCCCAGTATATCTCTCTCTTGGTATCTCTTGGCAATTATTGTGGGACGAATTATTTCAGAGTAACGCCAACTATCTACCCTGATTGCCTGCCACCGGATGATGGGTGTTTTTTGTTATTGTTTTTAGTGGTTTTTCTTTAATGAAAAAAAAAAAATAAGAAATCCCATGCGGCTTTCGTGCGTAATCAATCGCCTAATTGTTTTGTTTGACAATTAATTAATTATGAAATCATACTTTTTATTGAAATAAAAAAATATATATTACAATTCCAATATCCTTGTGACTGAAGTGGCAAATATCGCCGCTATTTATTTAATCATTAGAAGAGAGTGCTTCATTTTTTTTTTGTTATTTTTGTGTTTAAAAACCGATACACAAACTAAATAAAAAATAATCTTCTGCCAAGTGTTTATGTACACAAACCACAGAGTCAGCCAAAATGTGCCGCCGCCGTCATCATTATGCAGCACTTAATATTGTGGTAGGTTTTCATTTCAAATAAGTTTTTAGATTCTCCCTTTCGTTCCTTTACTTGTTTCCCAGACTCATCAAGAGGAAAGTGAATGAATTTCTAGGTAATGGCGCCCAACGTGGGGCATTAAAAAATATTTTCTTATTTTTTCTATTATAAAACATTTATTTTCATGTCAAAAAAAATATGGCGCCCAACGTGGGGCATTAAAAATATATATTTTAATTATTTTTTTTTTTAGAAGAGATATGGCGCCCAACATGAGGCCATAAAATGTTTTTCTAATTATTTTGATGACATAAAAATGATGGCGCCCAACATGAGGCCCATAAAATTTTTCGGTCGGAATATTTTCATGCAGGAGAAAATATGGGGCCCAACGTAGGGGAATTATAACAAAATATTTTCTAATTATTTTCATTATAAAAAAATTATGGCGCCCAACATGAGGCCCATATAATTTTTTCTAATTATTTTTATGATAAAAAATTATGGCGCCCAACATAAGTCCACAAAATTTTTTATTTAGAAGAGATATGGCGCCCAACATGAGGCCCATAAAATTTTTTTCTAATTATTTTGATGACATAAAAATGATGGCGCCCAACATGAGGCCCATTAAATTTTTCGGTCGGAATATTTTCATGCTGGAGAAAATATGGCGCCCAACGTAGGGGAATTATAAAAAAATATTTTCTAATTATTTCCATTATAAAAGAATTATGGCGCCCAACATGAGGCCCATACAATTTTTTCTAATTATTTTGCAGCACTTAATATTGTGGTAGGTTTTCATTTCAAATAAGTTTTTAGATTCTCCCTTTCGTTCCTTTACTTGTTTCCCAGACTCATCAAGAGGAAAGTGAATGAATTTCTAGGTAATGGCGCCCAACGTGGGGCATTAAAAAAAATATTTTCTTGTTTTTTCTATTATAAAAACTTTTATTTTCATGTTAAAAAAATTATGGCGCCCAACGTGGGGCATTAGAAATATATATTTTAATTATTTTTTATTTAGAAGAGATATGGCGCCCAACATGAGGCCAATAAAATGTTTTTCTAATTATTTTGATGACATAAAAATGATGGCGCCCAACATGAGGCCCATAAAATTTTTCGGTCGGAATATTTTCATGCTGGAGAAAATATGGCGCCCAACGTAGAGGAATTATACAAAAAAATATTTTCTAATTATTTCCATTATAAAATAATTATGGCGCCCAACATGAGGCCCATACAATATTTTTTTTATTTTTTTGACATAAAAATTATGGTGCCCAACATACGGACAAAAAAAAAAAAAAAATTGCTCAGAAGGAAAATTAATGATATTTCCATGCTAGAGAAAATATGGCGCCCAACGTAGGGGAATTATAAAAAAATATTTTCTAATTATTTCCATTATAAAAGAATTATGGCGCCCAACATGAGGCCCATACAATTTTTTCTAATTATTTTTATGATAAAAAATTATGGCGCCCAACATAAGTCCACAAAAAATATCTTTAAAAATTCACGCCTTATTTTTTTTTATATAAAAATTATGGTGCCCAACATACGAACGAAAAAAAATTGCTCAGAAGGAAAATTAATGATATTTCCATGTTAGAGAAAATATGGCGCCCAACGTGGGGCATTATAAAAAAATATTTTCTAATTATTTCCATTATAAAACAATTATGGCGTCCAACATGAGGTCCAAACAAATTTTTCTAATTATTTTTATGATATAAAAATTATGGCGCCCAACAAAGTCCACAAGGTATGCAGGTCTGAAGAAATCGTCTTTAAAAATCCACGCCTGTTGGCCTAGAAGTCCTTGAGAAAATCTTCTTTAAAAATCCACGCCTGTTGGCCTAGAAGTCCTTGAGAAAATCTTCTTTAAAAATCCACGCCTGTTGGCCCAGAAGTCCTTGAGAAAATCTTCTTTAAATTCCACGCCTGTTGGCCCAGAAGTCCTTGAGAAAATCTTCTTTAAATTCCACGCCTGTTGGCCTAGAAGTCCTTGAGAAAATCTTCTTTAAATTCCACGCCTGTTGGCCCAGAAGTCCTTGAGAAAATCTTCTTTAAATTCCACGCCTGTTGGCCTAGAAGTCCTTGAGAAAATCTTCTTTAAAATCCACGCCTGTTGGCCCAGAAGTCCTTGAGAAAATCTTCTTTAAAAATCCACCCCTGTTGGCCTAGAAGTCCTTGAGAAAATCTTCTTTAAAAATCCACGCCTGTTGGCCTTGAAGTCCTTGAGAAAATCTTCTTTAAAAATCCACGCCTGTTGGCCTTGAAGTCCTTGAGAAAATCTTCTTTAAAAATCCACGTCTGTTGGCCTAGAAGTCCTTGAGAAAATCTTCTTTAAAAATCCACGCCTGTTGGCCTAGAAGTCCTTGAGAAAATCTTCTTTAAAAATCCAGTGCCTGTTGGCCTAGAAGTCCTTGAGAAAATCTTCTTTAAAAATCCAGTGCCTGTTGGCCTAGAAGTCCTTGAGAAAATCTTCTTTAAAAATCCACGCCTGTTGGCCTAGAAGTCCTTGAGAAAATCTTCTTTAAAAATCCACGCCTGTTTGCCTAGAAGTCCTTGAGAAAATCTTCTTTAAAAATCCACGCCTGTTGGCCTAGAAGTCCTTGAGAAAATCTTCTTTAAAAATCCACGCCTGTTGGCCTAGAAGTCCTTGAGAAAATCTTCTTTAAAAATCCACGCCTGTTGGCCCAGAAGTCCTTGAGAAAATCTTCTTTAAATTCCACGCCTGTTGGCCCAGAAGTCCTTGAGAAAATCTTCTTTAAATTCCACGCCTGTTGGCCTAGAAGTCCTTGAGAAAATCTTCTTTAAATTCCACGCCTGTTGGCCCAGAAGTCCTTGAGAAAATCTTCTTTAAATTCCACGCCTGTTGGCCTAGAAGTCCTTGAGAAAATCTTCTTTAAAATCCACGCCTGTTGGCCCAGAAGTCCTTGAGAAAATCTTCTTTAAAAATCCACCCCTGTTGGCCTAGAAGTCCTTGAGAAAATCTTCTTTAAAAATCCACGCCTGTTGGCCTTGAAGTCCTTGAGAAAATCTTCTTTAAAAATCCACGCCTGTTGGCCTTGAAGTTGCTTGAGAAAATCTTCTTTAAAAATCCACGCCTGTTGGCCTAGAAGTCCTTGAGAAAATCTTCTTTAAAAATCCACGCCTGTTGGCCTAGAAGTCCTTGAGAAAATCTTCTTTAAAAATCCACGCCTGTTGGCCTAGAAGTCCTTGAGAAAATCTTCTTTAAAAATCCACGCCTGTTGGCCTAGAAGTCCTTGAGAAAATCTTCTTTAAAAATCCACGCCTGTTGGCCTAGAAGTCCTTGAGAAAATCTTCTTTAAAAATCCACGCCTGTTGGCCTAGAAGTCCTTGAGAAAATCTTCTTTAAAAATCCACGCCTGTTGGCCTAGAAGTCCTTGAGAAAATCTTCTTTAAAAATCCACGCCTGTTGGCCTAGAAGTCCTTGAGAAAATCTTCTTTAAAAATCCACGCCTGTTGGCCTAGAAGTCCTTGAGAAAATCTTCTTTAAAAATCCACGCCTGTTGGCCTAGAAGTCCTTGAGAAAATCTTCTTTAAAAATCCACGCCTGTTGGCCTAGAAGTCCTTGAGAAAATCTTCTTTAAAAATCCACGCCTGTTGGCCTAGAAGTCCTTGAGAAAATCTTCTTTAAAAATCCACGCCTGTTGGCCTAGAAGTCCTTGAGAAAATCTTCTTTAAAAATCCACGCCTGTTGGCCTAGAAGTCCTTGAGAAAATCTTCTTTAAAAATCCACGCCTGTTGGCCTAGAAGTCCTTGAGAAAATCTTCTTTAAAAATCCACGCCTGTTGGCCTAGAAGTCCTTGAGAAAATCTTCTTTAAAAATCCACGCCTGTTGGCCTAGAAGTCCTTGAGAAAATCTTCTTTAAAAATCCACGCCTGTTGGCCTAGAAGTCCTTGAGAAAATCTTCTTTAAAAATCCACGCCTGTTGGCCTAGAAGTCCTTGAGAAAATCTTCTTTAAAAATCCACGCCTGTTGGCCTAGAAGTCCTTGAGAAAATCTTCTTTAAAAATCCACGCCTGTTGGCCTAGAAGTCCTTGAGAAAATCTTCTTTAAAAATCCACGCCTGTTGGCCTAGAAGTCCTTGAGAAAATCTTCTTTAAAAATCCACGCCTGTTGGCCTAGAAGTCCTTGAGAAAATCTTCTTTAAAAATCCACGCCTGTTGGCCTAGAAGTCCTTGAGAAAATCTTCTTTAAAAATCCACGCCTGTTGGCCTAGAAGTCCTTGAGAAAATCTTCTTTAAAAATCCACGCCTGTTGGCCTAGAAGTCCTTGAGAAAATCTTCTTTAAAAATCCACGCCTGTTGGCCTAGAAGTCCTTGAGAAAATCTTCTTTAAAAATCCAGTGCCTGTTGGCCTAGAAGTCCTTGAGAAAATCTTCTTTAAAAATCCACGCCTGTTGGCCTAGAAGTCCTTGAGAAAATCTTCTTTAAAAATCCACGCCTGTTGGCCTAGAAGTCCTTGAGAAAATCTTCTTTAAAAATCCACGCCTGTTGGCCTAGAAGTCCTTGAGAAAATCTTCTTTAAAAATCCACGCCTGTTGGCCTAGAAGTCCTTGAGAAAATCTTCTTTAAAAATCCACGCCTGTTGGCCTAGAAGTCCTTGAGAAAATCTTCTTTAAAAATCCACGCCTGTTGGCCTAGAAGTCCTTGAGAAAATCTTCTTTAAAAATCCACGCCTGTTGGCCTAGAAGTCCTTGAGAAAATCTTCTTTAAAAATCCACGCCTGTTGGCCTAGAAGTCCTTGAGAAAATCTTCTTTAAATTCCACGCCTGTTGGCCTAGAAGTCCTCGAGAAAATCTTCTTTAAAAATCCACGCCTGTTGGCCTAGAAGTCCTTGAGAAAATCTTCTTTAAAAATCCACGCCTGTTGGCCTAGAAGTCCTTGAGAAAATCTTCTTTAAATTCCACGCCTGTTGGCCTAGAAGTCTTTGAGAAAATCTTCTTTAAATTCCACGCCTGTTGGCCTAGAAGTCTTTGAGAAAATCTTCTTTAAAAATCCACGCCTGTTGGCCTAGAAGTCCTTGAGAAAATCTTCTTTAAAAATCCACGCCTGTTGGCCTAGAAGTCCTTGAGAAAATCTTCTTTAAATTCCACGCCTGTTGGCCTAGAAGTCTTTGAGAAAATCTTCTTTAAATTCCACGCCTGTTGGCCTAGAAGTCTTTGAGAAAATCTTCTTTAAAAATCCACGCCTGTTGGCCTAGAAGTCCTTGAGAAAATCTTCTTTAAAATCCACGCCTTCAGGCCTAGAAGTCCTTGAGAAAATCTTCTTTAAAAATCCACACCTGTTGGCCTAGAAGTCCTTGAGAAAATCTTCTTAAAAAATCCACGCTTTTTGCTATGCAGGTCCTGCAGGAAATCTTCTTTAAAAATCCACGCCAGTTGGCCTAGAAGTCCTTGAGAAAATCTTCTTTAAAAATCCACGCCTTTTGCTATGCAGGTCCTTAAGAAATCTTCTTTAAAAATCCACGCCTGTTGGCCTAGAAGCCCTTGAGAAAATCTTCTTTAAAAATCCACACCTGTTGGCCTAGAAGTCCTTGAGAAAATCTTCTTTAAAAATCCACGCCTGTTGGCCTAGAAGCCCTTGAGAAAATCTTCTTTAAAAATCCACACCTGTTGGCCTAGAAGTCCTTGAGAAAATCTTCTTTAAAAATCCACGCCTGTTGGTCTAGAAGTCCTTGAGAAAATCTTTTTTAAAAATCCACGCCTGTTGGCCTAGAATACCTTGAGAAACTATTATTAAACAATGCCTGATGGTAGGCCAGGAAAAAATATTTAAAAAACTAACGCCAAGAAAAAATATTTTTTAAAAATCCACGCCTGAGGGTAGGCCAAGAAACAATATTTTTTTAAAAATTAATATTTTTTTCCGAACACTGTGCCGCCACCATCATCCATAATCAAACATATTAAATAATGCATAGCATTTGGCGACAAAAGTGGTCCGACTAAATGACTGTCACTCGTTCGTTCGTTCGCTCACCCGCTCGTCTCTTTCGCTGTGTCTGCTAAAATATTTGTTTGTTTGTAAAGAGACAAACACACACACACACAAATTTGCAAAATATGAAAACGAAAGTGTATTTTAATTTTTCGCTTTTGCTGTTGTTGTTGTTATCGTTTAATACGAGTACAACAACCACGAATAACAACCGTCGTCGTCTACACACATTCAAACATATGTTCGTACACATGTGAACGCACATACGAGAATGCATTTCATTGGAGATGCCAAAAAAAATATTTCTTTCTTTTGTTGTTGTTGCTACTCTATGCCAATAAAAATTAATAATAAAATTTATACTGTGGGAAATTTACATAGGGTAAGGTGCGGGGAGGAGGTGTAAGCGTTAATTATGGGGGTTGTATTAAAAGAAATTAAGACAATAAATTATTTAAAGTTGGAAAAAAGGATTGTCCGTGTTATCCAAACGAGGAAAATGATTATCCGCATTATCCGTAAGTAGTAAAATTGTTTTATCCGCATTATCCGAAATATAGGATTTGATAAGAAAAGTGAAGAAAATTTATTATCCGTATTATCCGAATGAATTAATAGCATTATCCGTTTTTTTTTTCAAATATGTTAAAACCATTATCCGCTTTATCCGATTATCCGAGTTATCCAAACAAAGGAAATTTTTTATCCACATTATCCGTATAATGAAAATGCATTATCCAAATGGTGTAAATTCATTATCCGCGATATCCAGACGAATAAAATCTATTATCCGCGTTATCCGAATGAGGTAAAATCATTATCCGAATGGTGAAATTTGATTCAAATTGAAGTAAATTGATTAACCGCGTTATCCAAATTAATTAAAATTATTATCCGTGTTATCCGAATGTTGAAAATACATTATCCGCGTTATCCAAATGAAGTAAAATTATTATCCACGTTATCCTAAGGTTGAAAATGCATTATCCGGGTTATCCGAACGATGAAAATGCATTATCCGGGTTATGCGAACGATGAAAATGCATTATCCGGGTAATCCAAACGATGTAATCCAAACGATGAAATCCGTGTTATCCGAATGTTGATAATGCATTATCAGCGTTATCCAAATGAAGTATAATTATTATCCGCGTTATCCATATGGGGTAAAATGATTATTATTATTATCCGAATGTTGAAAATGCATTATCCGCTTTATCCAAATGAAGTAAAATTATTATCCGCGTTATCCTGATGTTGAAAATGCATTATCCGCGTTATTCAAATGAACTAAAATTATTATCCACCTTATCCGAATGTTAAAAATGCATTATCCGTGTTATTCAAATGAAGTAAAATTATTTTCCACCTTATCCGAATGATGGAAATGCATTATCCGCGTTATCCAAATTAATTAAAATTATTATCCGTGTTATCCGAATGTTGAAAATACATTATCCGTGTTATTCAAATGAAGTAAAATTATTTTCCACCTTATCCGAATGTTAAAAATGCATTATCCGGGTTATCCGAACGATGAAAATGCATTATCCGGGTTATCCGAACGATGAAAATGCATTATCCGGGTAATCCAAACGATGAAAATTCTTTAACCGCGTTATCCAAATGAAGAAAAATTATTATCCGCGTTATCCGAATGTTGATAATGCATTATCCGCGTTATCCAAATGAAGTATAATTATTATCCGCGTTCTCCATATGGGGTAAAATTATTATTATTATTATCCGAATGTTGAAAATGCATTATCCGTGTTATCCAAATGAAGAAAAATTATTATCCGCGTTATCCGAATGTTAAAAATGCATTATCCGCGTTATTCAAATGAACTAAAATTATTTTCCACCTTATCCGAATGATGGAAATGCATTATCCGCGTTATCGAAATGAAGCAATATTATTATCCACGTTATCCGAATGTTAAAAGTGTATTATCCGCGGTATCCAAATGAAGTAAGAATGATGAAAATTAATTATCTGCGTTATCCAAATGATGAAAATCCATTATCCGTGTTATCCCAATGTTAAAAATGCATTATCCGCTTTATCCACATTGAATAAAAACATTATCCGAGTTATCCAAATGAAGAAAATTATTATCCGCGTTATCCAAATGATGAAAATCCAATACCCGCGTTATCCGGATGATGAAATTTTATTCAAATTGGAGTTTACTATTTATCCGCGTTATCCAAATGAGAAAAAATCGTTATCCGGTTTATCCGTATGATGAAAATGCATTATCCGGGTTTTCCGAACGATGAAAATTATTTATCCGCGTTAATCGAATGAAGAGTTCTTGTCCGTATTTGAATGATCCATGGTGTTGGTCATTAAGCGAAAGTATTTTATAATATTTTTATTTGTTCTTGTTTTTTTTTTTTTTTTTTTTTGTAGACGCAGACCGATAATAATATTTTTTTGCCATATTTTCTGCAACATTTGGTTTGATTATTTTTTTGTTTTTATTTGATATGATTATTTTTTGTTTTAAATATACACACATATTAAAAAACAAAAGACTTTAAAAATAAAACAGCAAAAAATTTTCAAGGTTAGATAAATTTAAAAGCGAAAAAAATAAATAATAAAAAAATAATAACACCAACGAGTATTGAGATATCAATGCACCCTCTAGACGGCGAAATTATACCACACGCACGAACATGAACACTTGTCACAACAACAAAAATAACATTTTGTTTGATTGCATTTTTTGTGTGTATTTATTTAATCTACAAGAAATAAAAAAAGAACAAGAGAAACGAATTAATAAAAAAAGAATTATATAAATTTAGATGGGCGCTAAATAAATTACAAATTATTCAAAAAGTCTTGTGACAGGTAAACGATTCCGATGGAAGGAAAATTAACAATATTTCCATGCTAGAGAAAGAAATATGTTCTAATTATTTCCCATATAAAAGAAATATGGCGCCCAACATGAGGCCTAAACAATATTCTCTAATTATTTTGATGACATACAAATAATGGCGCCCAACATAAGGGCGAAAAATAAACTCTCAGGAGTGGACAACATTTCCATGCCATGGACAATATTTCATTTTGGCGCCCAACGTGGTGATCCTAAAAAATATTTTTTTTTAATTTTTTCCGATATAGAACAGTTATGGCGCCCAACATGGGGTCCCTCAAATTTCAAAAGAGGAAAATTAGTGTTATTTTTCATGCCCAACGTGTGGCATTATAAAAAACTTTTCTTATTATTTCTCATATAAAAGAAATATGGCGCCAACAGGAGGTCTAAAAAAATATTCTCCAATTATGTTAATGACATACAAATAATGGCGCCCAACATACGGGCGACAAAAAAAAGACAAAT
This sequence comes from Musca vetustissima, assembly GCF_032173495.1. Classification (NCBI taxonomy): domain Eukaryota; kingdom Metazoa; phylum Arthropoda; class Insecta; order Diptera; family Muscidae; genus Musca; species Musca vetustissima. Next base: position 110,793 of record NW_026874038.1, on the reverse strand, counting down.
CTCTCTCAATATCTCTCAATATTTCCATGCTAGAGATGTTATGGCGCCCAACACTTTCGTACTTACTTACTTAGCTGGCTTGTGACAGAACTTTCGTTCCATAAGCCGAGCTTAGAAAAGATTTCCAGGTGCATCGGTCTTTTGCGCAGTTTTTCGCGGATAATCGTTTTGTTTATGGCGGTACCAAGGTATCTTTGACTACTTCGAAGCTGTAGTTCTAAAGTTCCACAGTTGACCCGAGCGCACTGGACGTTGATACCATCAGCTTGGTCTTCTCGCCGTTTACTGTCAGACCCATTTTAGCAGACTCCTTGTCAATTTGTTCAAAGGTGGCTGTTACCGCTCTCAATGTTCGACCCATTATATCCATGTCATCTCGGCTTAGGCGAGTAACATGTGTGGTTCGGTGTACAGAGTGCCATTTCTGTTCACTTTTGCCTCTCGTATGACATTTTTCAGCAGGATGTTAAAAAGGTCGCACGACAAACTGTCACCTTGTCTGAATCCTCGTTTGGCGTTAAAGGGCTACGAGAGGTCCTTTCCGACTTCGGCAGGAAAGCCGAACGCAGACATGGCTTTAAACACCTCTGAACGGATGGGGCTGTCGAATGCAGCTTTAAAGTCGACGAATAGGTGGAATGTGTCGATGTGTTTTTCATGTGGGTTTTCCAGGATTTGGCGCAGAGTGAAAATCTGGTCAATGGTGGATTTGCCAGGTCTGAAGTCACATTGGTATGGTCCAATAATGTCATTGACCATTGGCTTCAATCGTTCACACAGCACACTGGATGGAACTTATATGCGATGAGAAAGCTCCTTTTTTGTGCACGGGACACAGGATGCTGGGGTTCCACTAATTGGGCATGCATTCCTCTATCCAAATTGTACTAATCAGCTGGTGCATGCTCCTGACCAGCATCTGACCACCAGTCTTGAATAGTTCGGCTGGTAACACATCGGCTCCTGCTGCTTTATTGTTCTTGACCCGATTAATTGCTTTTATGACCTCAACTTGGCTAGGTGGTATACATTCTATACCGTCTTCTTTTATTGGTTCTGGGGTATCTTCTTCACCGCCACTACTTGATACCAGAAGTTGTTCAAAATGCTTCTTCCAGAGCCTCAACACGCTATCTGCATCTGTTACCAGGTTTCATTCTACATCTCTACAGAAGGATGTGCCTGCGCCAAAACCTACGGTCTGTTTTTTTACTCGTTCGTAAAGTTTCCGGACTTCATTTTCCACATCGGTGGCATTACGATACTCCTGATGGTAACAAGGGTTTCTTGATGGTGGTTTTTGGTACCCAAGTGTTGATTTTGCTGCAGTTTGTAGGTAGTGGACAATTCTTTGCCATTGTATTTCCGTGCTAGAGAAATATGGCGCCCAAGGTGGGGCCATTCATTTTTTTCATCTTATTTCTATTATAAAACAACATGAGATCACAGACCAATTTTTTTTTATAAACATTATGGGGCCCAACAAAGGGACGGACAAAATCGCTAAAGAGGAAAATCAGCAATATTTCCGAGCTAGAGAAATTATGGCGCCCAATGTGGGACCATTAAAAATATTTTTTATTTATCTTCGTTATAAAACAATTATGGCGCCCAACATGAGATGACGAAACAATATATCTAATTAATTTTATGATAAAAAAAATAATGGCGCCCAATGTGGGGCAATGGTATTTTGTTTGGGGGACAATTATGTCAATTATATTTTAGAATTTTTTCATTATAAAACAATTATGACGTCCAACATGAGACCCTAGCAAACCTTTCTTTTTGGTATAAAATTAATGGCGCCCAATGTGGGGCACCTATAAAATATTTCGAATTATTTTCTGAGAGAGACCCTAGCAATTTTTTTTTTTTGATATAATAATAATGGCGCCCAATGTGGGGCACCTATAAAATATTTCGAATTATTTTCTGATAATATAAAATATAGTGGCGACCAATGTGCGGCTTTTAATACAAATTAATGTATAATAATATATATTTTTTGTCCCGCCTGAAAGATGGCTCCTAAAAATATCTTAAAAAATCACGCCTGAAAGTATGCAACTGAAAAGTGTTTTTACTTACTTACTGTGGCTTGGCAGACAGGCAGGCTGTCTAATTGCCATGTTGTGGAATGCGCCTGTCTGCTGTAAAATTATTTTTATTACAAAATTTCGGTTAATTATTTGTTGTCGTTGTTGTTGTTGGTCTCAAGAGCAATAAATTGTTTGTTGTTGTTGTTGCTGTTTATCCTCTTTATGGTTAAATCGTTTATTAAACTAATCATCCATCGTCGTCCTCGTCGTCATTATCTTTGTCGTTATGGCTATTTATAAGGACATTCCATCGTTTGTTCGTTCGTTCATTCGTCGTCGTAGTTCGGAACATGTGCCGCTTGAATTCGTATTGAAGTTTTTGTTTTTTACTACTATTCTGACGAAATTTTACGTTACGCGACAAGTGTGTTGGAGTGTGTGTGTGTCTGTGTCGGCGGTGTCTGTGTTTTGGGTATTGCGCAGTATACAAAATTCCCATACAATAAATCGAAAATCGTCCTTCCTTCATATCCTTTTGACTTGATTCTTCAAATAGAAAATCGCGTTTAGTTGAAAAGCACATGGTTTTCACGGTGAAAGAAAAAAATCCGATTGAACAAATAGTATCGAAGTTTTTTTTCCTAAGAATTTGGTAACCAAAAAATTAAAAAAAAAATAAAAAAATAAATTAAAAAAATAAGTTCCAGTGAAGAAAATGTGTAAAATCTTGTGTGTGTCTGTGTAAAATAGTCCCCATGTTCCTCACGTTTTGTATCCATTTTCCGGTTTAATTCCCTTTCCGGTCTATGGACATCCATGCGGAGAAAGAACGACATGTGTCTTCGAAATAATTGTGTTAACAGGACAGGGCGTACCTTTCCTCCTTATAATAAATAATTGAAAGAAAAAAAAAATAATAAAAGAAAATTAGCAGGACATGTCTCAAGTTTTAGCTCAGGGCAGGCTTCACATCATCCTCCACATAGCCCTTTTAACCGATAGTGCCTCCATATAATTATTGTCGTCCTTTGACGCCAATAACCTCAATAAAAAAATACGAAGACATTAGGCATCCATCCATCCATTTGACATGATGCTGCCATGGGAGGTCTTCCACTTTGCTGATGAAATAGATTTTTAACTGATTGATGGGTACTCCTGGCGAACAGATGTGGATTGCCAGGCTGGCATGGTGGAGTGGATCGCAATGACACACTTCTAACAATTGTTCCATATTAATTTAATAAAAAAAAAAAACGAACACACAATATGGCATTCTGGCCAAGGAAGGACACCTATGGTTGCATGTACCTCTACCCACCTCTACTTGGCTCTACTCTCAGATATGTCATAACCTCATAAAACATAATTTTAAAAAATTAAAAAAAAAAAAATATCCAAATATTACCAAGAATAATGTTATCACTTTAATTTATACACCCGAAGAAAAATGTTCGTTGAATAGTTAAAAAATATCAAAAAATTAAATTTATTTTTTTTATTGAAAAAGAAAAAAAATTGTGTGGAGACTTTTTTACAAAGTGGAGACTTTTTTTACAAATTGGAGACTTTTTTTTGTAAAGTGGAGACTCTTTCCAAACAAATAAAAAATAGTATGGAGAATTATTTCCCCATCATAAACCAAATTTGCGGATTTTTTATTGAAAATCTAAAAAAAAATTGTGTGGAGACTTTTTTTACAAAGTGGAGACTTTTTCTAAACCAATAAAATACAATGTGGATAATTTTTTTCACATTATAAATCGAATTTGGGGATTTTTTATTGAAAAATGTGAAAAAAAAATGAGAATTTTTTCAAAGTGGAGATGTTTTCTGAAGCTATGAAATACAATGTGGAGAAATATTTTTTTACAGAGTGGAGACTTATTTTAAACTAGAAATAAACAACGTGGAGAATTATTTTCCCATTATAAATCGAATTTGCGGATTTTTTTTATTGAAAATGTAAAAAAAATTGTTTGGAGACTTTTTTTGCAAAGTGGAGACTTTTTCTGAGCCCTAGAAAAATATTGAGAAAAATTATTTTCCCATCATTGGCTAAATTTGGTGATTTTTTTCCATTTAAACAATGTGTGTGGAGACTTTTTACACAGTGGAGACTTATTCTAAAGCAGAAAAATACAATGTGTAGAAATATTTTCGCTTTATAAGTCGAATTTTGCCATTATTTTCACGTGTAAAAATAAAAAAAATATGTGGAGACATTTTTTGTAAAGTGGAGACTTATTCTATACCAATAAAATACTATGTGAGGAATTATTTTCTCATTGCAAATCGAATTTGGTAAATTTTTTCATTTGAAAAAAAAAATAAATAAAATGTGTGGAGACTTTTTTTTACAAATTGGAGACTTTTTAAAATAAAAAAATTCAATGTGGAGAATTATGTTCGCATTATAAGTCGCATAGGCAATTTTTTTTATTTAAAAAAAAATTGTGTGGAGACTTTTTTTTACAAAGTGGAGGAGACTTTTTAAATCGAAAAAATACCATGTGGAGAATTATTTGCGCTTTATAAGTCGAATTTAGCCATATTTATTTGAACAAATAAAAAAAATTGTGTGGAGACTTTTTTTTACAAATTGGAGACTTATTCTAAACCAGAAAAATACAATGTAGAGAATTATTTTCCCATTATAAATCGATTTTGGCAATTTTTTTCACTTGTAGCAATAAAAAAATTGCGTGGAGACTTTTTTTGTAAAGTGGTGATTTTTTCTAAACCAATAAAAAATAATGTGATAAATATTTTCCCATTATAAATCGAATTTGGCAATTTTTTTCATTAGAAAAAATAAAAAAAATGTGTGGAGACTTTTTTTTGTAAATTGGAGACTTATTCTATACCAATAAAATACAATGTGGAGAAATATTTTGCCATCATAAACCAAATTTGTGGATTTTTGTTTATTGCAAAATTAAAAAAAAAATTGTGTGGAGATTTTTTTTACAAAGTGGAGACTTTTTCTAAACCAATAAAATACAATGAGGAGAAATATTTCCCCATCATAAATTAAATTTGGGGATTTTTTATTTGAAAATATAAAAAAAAGTCTGTGAACGTTGTTTTACAAAGTGGAGACTTTTTCTAAACTAATAAAAAAAGTGGAGACTTTTTCTAAACTAATATAATACAATGTGGAGAATTATTTTTCCATTTTAAAACGAATTTGGCTATTTTTTCTTTTGAAAAAATAAAAAAAAATGTGTGGAGACTTTTTTTACAAAGTGGAGAATTTTTCCAAACCAATAAAAAATAATGTGGAGAAACATTTTCCTATCATAAATCGAATATGGCAATTTTTTCATTAAAAAATAATTAAAAAATGTGTGGAGACTTTTATGCAAAGTGGAGATTTTCCCATTTAAATAGAATTTGCGGATTTTTTTATTTAAAAATGTAAAAAAAAATTGTGTGGAGACATTTTTATAAAGTGGAGACTTTTTAAATAAAAAAATATGTGGAGAATTTTTTTCTAATATAAATCGAATTTGGTAATTTTTTCATTTGAAAAAATACAAAAAATGTGTGGAGACTTTTTCTGAGCCCTAGAAAAATATTGAGAAATATTATTTTCACATCATTGGCTAAATTTTGTGATTTTTTCCCATTAGAATTGAAAAAAAAATTGTGGAGACTTCTTTTTTGCACAGTGGAGACTTTTTCTGAGCCTTAGCAAAATATTGAGAACAATTTTTTTTACCATCATATATACAATCTAGTTATTTTTTTATTGAAAATTAAAAAAAAAATTGTGTGGAGACTTTTTTGTGGAGACTTACTTTATACCAATAAAATGCAATATGGAGAATTATTTTCCATTATAAATCGAATTTGGCCATTTTTTGATTTGAAAAAATAAAAAAATGTGTGGAGACTTTTTCTGAGCCCTAGAAAAATATTGAGAAATATTATTTTCACATCATTGGCTAAATTTTGTGATTTTTTCCCATTAGAATTGAAAAAAAAATTGTGGAGACTTCTTTTTTGCACAGTGGAGACTTTTTCTGAGCCTTAGCAAAATATTGAGAACAATTTTTTTTACCATCATATATACAATCTAGTTATTTTTTTATTGAAAATTAAAAAAAAAATTGTGTGGAGACTTTTTTGTGGAGACTTACTTTATACCAATAAAATGCAATATGGAGAATTATTTTCCATTATAAATCGAATTTGGCCATTTTTTGATTTGAAAAAATAAAAAAATGTGTGGAGACTTTTTTGTAAAGTGGAGACTATTTCTGAACCTTAGAAAAATATTGTGAGATATTATTTTCCCATCATTCGCTCTATTTGGTGATTTTTTCCAATTGAGCATTTAGAAAATAATGTGTGTAGAGATTTTTTTCAAAAGTGGAGACTTTTTCTGAGACAAAAAAAATTATCCCAAGCATTAAGGTGTAGACTTATTGTATTTATTGTTGTAAAACTTAATAACGAACGAATATTAATCCTTTGTTTGAACTTCATTCGAACAAAGGATCTCCAACAACAACAAAAGTGTTGTTAAATCCAGAATTATTGGATCAAGTGTTGAATTCGAAAACAAAGCAGCACTACTCTCCAAACAAGGCGGCTTAAATTTATTTATAAAACTTGAAAACTGGATTTTTGTTGTTGTTCCGCGTCTTTGTTGTTGTTAGTGTTTTCGATTCGATTTTGTTGCTGTTGCTTTGCAAAAAAGTTTGAAGCAAAAAAAAAAAAAAACACATTGATGTCCACTTTTCAGTTAAGTTGTTTACTGTCTTATTTGTTTTTGCTGTTTTAATATAATCGCTATTGTTGTTGTTATCATTTTTTTAAAAATATTTATTAATAACAATTTTTAAATATTAAAAAAAAAATATTTACATTTTTTTTTTAAATTTAAAAAAATTAAAAAAAAATATTTAAAATTTAAAAAAAATATTTAAAAAAATGTTGAAAAAATATATAAAATTTAAAAAAAAATATTTAAAATTTTTTTCAAATTCAATCATTTTATTAATTTTACTTCTCTTCTTCATTTCCATTGCAGCTAAATGGAGGCATCTGATGGATCGCCCCCACCATCATTGTGTATGGTACGAGCCGCTGAATTATTTCCCAAACCACAAATGGAGAAAGAAGACACAGAATTAAAAGTCCCATTTCAGGAGCGTAAGTCTTAACCTCAAAATTCTCAAAGTTCCGCAAAATCAAATTAATTTCTCTCATTTCTCTCTCCCTCACTTTTCCAGTTGCTGGCGAGTCTGTCAAATATTTGGGACGCACCGATGATGGCATATTGGCCCTATCCAATTATCGCCTTTATCTACAGAAAACCTCAACCAATGTTGAAACGTCCATACCGCTGGGCCTAATCGAATCGGCCCAAAGCCGTGATTTGTTTCATCTGATTGTCTACTGTAAGGATGCCAGCACAGTGAAGTGTTCATTTGAGACGGCCGAACAGTGTACGGAATGGCAAAGACGGATACAGATGTCGGTGGGTGTCCCCGAGACACTGGAATCTATATTCGCTTTTCCATTCTGTTCATGGGCATGTGATACGTTAAATGGAGGTGGTGGTGGCGGCGGAGGTGGAGGAGGAGGGTGTGTGGGTGGCAGTCAAACATTTAATAGCGCTCTGAATTCAAATGCCGATAACAATGGCGGCTATAATCCCTATTTGGCCCTGGACACCAATGAGCGATTACAAAAGTGTAGCTATCGCTATGAAGATGATTTTATGCGTGAAGTTGAACGTTTGGGTTTCGATTTAAATGGTCCCTGGCGTATTTCACGAGCCAATGAAGATTTCAAGCTATGTCCCTCATATCCACCCAAACTTTTAGTACCCTGTTGCATTTCCGATGAAACGCTGAATAATGTGGCCAATTTTAGAGGTTCAAGGCGGCTGCCCGCCGTGGTGTGGCGTCATCGTAAATCGGGAGCTGTTATTGCCAGATGCAGTCAACCGGAAGTGGGTTGGCTTGGTTGGCGCAATACCAAAGACGAACAGCTGCTAAAGGCTTTGGCCGATGCCTGTGCCTTCGATCGCGGCGAACAAATGCGTCAATTTGCCAATACATCGCAATCAGCACAAAGTATACAGATACCGTCGGGTGATAGTTCACCCTCCAGTCCGGATGGTAGTCATGAAGAGGTGGCCCTGGATGAAGTGAGAGTAAGTTGTGGTACCATAAAGAAAATCCTACCAAAAACTTAAAAATTTTCTCTTTTTTTTAGAAAATTCTCATAGTGGATGCCCGCAGCTATACATCGGCCGTAACAAATAGGGCCCGTGGTGGTGGCTGTGAATGTATTGAGTACTATCCATGTGCCGAAATAGAATTTATGAATTTGGGCAATATACATGTTATACGGAAAAGTTTTCATGCCCTACGGCAGCTGTGTGCTTCGCCGCCAGATGTTCCAAAGTAGGTTAAACTCTCTCCCTTTCGTTCTCTATGATAATCTATGTTCCTTCATTTCTTTACAGTTGGTTGGGCCTCTTGGAGAAGACCATGTGGTTACAACATTTATCTGGTCTGTTGGCTGCCTCCATGACCGTGTGTCATGCCATCGAGAAAAAAGGACGACCCGTATTGGTTCATTGTTCAGATGGTTGGGATCGCACCCCACAAATTGTGGCCACTGCACAGCTGTGTTTGGATCCATATTATAGGACAATAGAGGTAAAAAAGAAATAAAAATTAATATTTAAATTGAGGGACAATTTGCCTTGATTTTAAAGTTAACCTAAAAAATCAATGGAACTTTTTTATAATCAATTTGTTTCTATGGTTTTCCATGGTATACATTATAGCTACAGATTTCTGGCAAATGAAAACCTATAGTGAAATTTGATTTAGAATATATTCTTCTTCGATGTCAACCCCATTAAACCATGTTTAGTGGAACAAATTGGCTCGATTCAGATATTAACCTAAAAAATCAATTAATTTTTTTTCTGTCAATTTGTTACTGAGATTTTTCGGGGTATACATTATAGTTACGGATTTCATGCAGATGAAGACCTGTAGTGAAATTTGACATAGAATATGTTCTACTTTGATGCCAAGCTCGCTAAACGATGTTTTGGGGGAAAAATTGGCTATTTTCAGAAATTAACCTAAAAAATCAATGGAATTTTCTTCTATCAATTTGTTTTTGCAATTTTTCGGGGTATACATTATAGCTGCGGATTTCATGCAGATGAAGATCTATAATGAAATTTGATCTAGAATATATTCTGCTTTGATGCCAACCCCGTTAAACCATATTTAGAGGGACAAATTTGCTCGATTCAAAAATTAACCTAAAAAAATCCATGCAATTTTTTATAATAAATTTGTTAGTGTAATTTTTTGGGGTATACATTATAGTTACGGATTTCATGCAGATGAAGACCTATAATGAAATTTGATCTAGAATATATTCTGCTTTGATGCCAACCCCGTTAAACCCTGTTTGGGAAACAAATTGACTCAATTCCAAAAATAACATAAATTTATTTATAATTTTTTTTAACCAATCATTTCTTCTTTTCCCCAAGGGTTTCCGAGTTTTGGTTGAACGTGAATGGCTTAGTTATGGCCACAAATTTGCCGATCGTTGTGGCCATGGCCCCGGCTCCGAAGAACTCAATGAGCGTTGTCCAGTATTTCTGCAATGGCTGGATTTGGTACATCAAATCCATAAACAATTTAGTTGCAGTTTTGAGTTTAGTATGGGTTATTTGGTAAGTTATTTGTTTTTTTTTTTAATTATTTTCATTCATTTAATTCGAAATAATTTATCTTACAGATCAAATTAGCCCAACACTCTCACTCTGGCCTTTTCGGCAATTTCCTGTGCAATACGTTAAAGGAACGTTTGGAAAATTCCGTCTTCGAACGTACCTTCAGTGTTTGGTCGTTTCTGTCCAGTCCCATTTATCGTAATCCCCTGTACAAGCCACAACGAGATAAAGTATTATGGCCGGCTCATAATGTCCGAGATTTATCACTGTGGACAGAGGTGTATTTGGGCAGTTTGGGTGGCAATCAAAATTCCATTGATTTTCCAAATTATATTAATGACACGATGATGGGTTCCATAAGTATGATGAAAATTTCTTTTTGCATTGGAATTTGAAATGTTTGATAACATTGAGTATTTTATTTTTAGGTTCTATGTCCAAAACGAGATCATATGGTGACCTAATAACAGCTGGTTTCATACAGAATAGTATGTCGAGACGCTCAAGTGATCCAAACATGACAGTAGATCCAAAGTAAGTTTTCTTACAAAAAAAATCTTTTCCAATTCATTTCTTTATTTCTTCTCCTTCCAGTCTAACAATTGGTTCAAATTCGGAAAATAATTCCATTGCCGATTTACAATCTGACGAGCGTGAAGAATCACCCGATATATTAGCGAATTTAATACACGATACAACCCGCAAATTGGAAAACTTAACAAATGAACTGAACAATCATGACAATGATGATTTTAAATTGGCTTCGAATGCCGGGAAAAATTCCAATGAAATTCCAGTGGTGGAATGCTGTGAAAGTAAAAAGAATGAAATCACAACATCAAATGGCAGCATCTATTCAAGTCAACAGGAACCCGAACAACAACACCAACAACATACTGGCTGTGATAATGAGACTACAAAAATAGCAACAACAACAACCAACAATACACAACAATGCCCATCATCGCCCCCAATACCTACGGGAAAAACGAAAATTGTGGTCAAGGAAATTGTCACGAAGGCAGAGAATGATGTTACCGACTCCTCCGTGTCCAATGGTTTAAATGGCATTCAACGAAGTTCCAATGGGATTACCATTGAAAAACACACCTCTATGGGTTTGGATCTAATGATGAAAAGTGTTGCCATGGATGGTAAGAAATTCCCAAAGGATTCTAATTTTTGTTGCACTTTCTAATTCCCCCACCCACCCTACTTCCAGATACTTCATGTAACAACAGCTTGGAAACATCCTACAATGGTTCGACCATTGAGTCACTGAAAAACAATAGTAAAACAGCTGATGATTCTCATAATTTATGGCATGGTTCCATTAACACTAGTACTGATACCTTGGTACCCTTGGCGGAAACTAAAATACAAAATGGTAATGGCAATTGTGATAGCATCGATGGCGGTGGTGGAGACAGGCAAGATTCTCCCAAAAAGCAAAATCTTGATGGCCAAAGCACAAAAAATGGCGATGAAGAGAAGTCAGCAAAGCAGAGTAGCAGCAGCACAACATGTAAAATTTTGCCAAAAGTTCATAGCAACAATAATATTGCATGCCGACCAAATCAGTTGTCCACCAGTATCATCAACAACAGCAATAATAATCTACATAAAACAACAACAACAGTAGATGACACGTCGACCCACACAACTAGTGGCAGTGACAATAAACCATCAAGTCGTCTGGTCTCCGCTCCTGCTGCTCTGGCTGATGGTCTAATGGAGGAAAGCATACTCATCTTACCTGAACATAGGAAATTAGAAATTTCCATTAGTGGCAAATGTGAAACAATTGCTGCTAATACAACTACCTCGTCAGGTTCGCAGCAAACGGCTGCTACAGCCACAGCTGCTGCTGCTCCACTTCAATGTTCTTCATCATCAGCATTACCAGCCACACCAACAACCTCAGCATCAACAATGTCCGCTTACAATCTACCTTATAGTACGGTACTAACTAATACTGCAATACCTAATACAACCACAGCTGCCTCTAGCCAAAGAAGAAGACGTACATCGTCATCAAATTCGGGTTTTATTGCCAAACAAGTAAATGGAAGGTATGACAAATTTTCCCATTTATATTGTGATTTCAATTCCAAAATCATTGTCTATTTTTCCCCCGTTTTATCCACAGTTACATTTCACGCTTCTCATTGCCTGGCGGTGGTGTACGATCTTTGCCTATGACACCACCTGGTTTGACTGAACGACAACAAGTTACTATTTCCTGCCCTGATGGTTTAGCACATGCTTTAAGTGAAGAAAATATAAGACTACAGCAAATTGTACATGAACATAAGGTAATGTATATAATGGTAATGAGGATATTACAAAAAAAAAAAAGAAAGAGAGAGAGAGAAAACATTTGATATTTAAATCATAAAATCAATTTTTGTTTCATCTTATTTCGATAGAAAATTTCATATCTACTGAGTTTATTTGTTCGGTGACCTACAGTGAAAGTTGATGTAGAATAAGTTCTCCTCGAAGGCCATCCCCCTAAAATGAAGTATAAAGGGACAAATGGACTCAATTTGGAAACCAATGAAAATAACCTCAAAATTTCCATGTTTTTTCCAAAATTTGTTAGTGGATATTTTAATGATATATATTATAGCCACATGTTTTATGTGGTCGGCGACCTATAGTGAAATTCGGTGTAGATTAAGTTCTCCTCGCAAACCTTCTCCCTAAAATGAAGAATAAAGGGCCAAATGGACTCAATTTGGAAACCAATGAAAATAACCTAAAAAATTCCATGATTTTTTCTTTCAAAATTTGTTAGTGGATATTTTAATGATATATATTATAGCCACAGGTTTTATGTGGTCGGTGGCCTATAGTGAAATTTAATGTAGAATAAGTTCTCCTCGAAGCCCATCCCCCAAAAATGAAGTTTAAATTAGCAAATGGACTCAATTTGGAAACCAATGAAAATAACCTAAAAATTCCATTTTTTTTTCTTTCAAAATTTGTTAGTGGATATTTTAATGGTATATATTATAGCCACATGCTTTATGTGGTCGGAGGCCTGTAGTGAAATTTTATGTAGAATAAGTTATCCTCGAAGGCCATCCCCCTAAAATGACGTATACCAGGGCAAATGGGCTCAATTTGGAAAATCCAATGAAATAACCTAAAAATGCAGTAGTATAATTTGTTACATGTATTTTTAATGGTATACGTTATATTTACGGACTTCTCGCGGAAGAAGACCAATAGTAAAATTCGATATAGAATATATTCTTCTTGGATGTCAACCCCATTTAACCATGTTTTATGGGACAAATTGGCCCTATTCTGAAATTAACCTTAAAAATCAATGAAATTTTTTATAATCAATTTGTTACTGTAATTTTTCATGGTATACATTATTATAGATTTCTTGCAGATGAAGACCTATAGTGAAATTTGATATAGAATATATTCCTATTGGATGCCAAACCCCTTAAACGATGTTTAGTGGGACAAATAGGCTCAGTTCTGAAATTAAACTAAAAAATGAATTGATTTTTTTATATTCAACTTGTTACGAAAATTTTTCATGGTATACGTTATAGCTACAGATTTCTTGCTAATGAAATTCGACATAGAATATTTCCCCCTCAGGCAGCAACCCCATTAAATGAGGTTATGTTGGTCAAATTGCTCCGAATGTGAAATTAACCTAAAAATCGATTACTTTTTTATAAGCAATTTGTTACCTATTGTTTTTCTGGTATATATTCCAGTTGCACATTTCTTTTTGAAGAAGATCCATAGTCAAATTTGACAAATAATATTTCTCCTCAGATACTATCCCGTAAAAATAGGTCCAATTGCTTAGAATGAAATACTAACCCAGCCTCTCTTTTCATTTATACATTTCAATTTATATTACTTTCTGTTTCTTTTCCAGATGCGCGAAGACGTTTTACTACGCGAATTGCACGATATGCGCATGGCATTGCTAAAGAAAATATGTCCAAATTGCAATAATGCAAATGCATCGACCAACACTGATGAACAGGTGAATATCACATAACTTAAGCAAAGTCCTTAACAATTAAGAACTACACTAAGAAAAATGAAATGCTTAGACGAAAAAGAAAAAAAACAATATTTAGGTAAAACTATTTTAATTCTAATCTATCAAACAAATATATAACAAATAATACCCCCCACCTTAGAAAGAAGCAAAGACGATTTGTAGATAATATTTGAAATGATTTTAAAATTTCTGTTGCTCTCCCCTGGTTATTTTTCATTATCTTCTTTGGCATTAGTTACTAAATGTGATTTTTCTATTAATTATTATTATTTAAATTATTTGTTTGTTTAAAAAAAATAAATTGCAAAATTTTGTTTGTTGTACATAAGTTAGGTGAAATTAAATTAATAATTTTTAAGGTCAATGAGCTATGACAAAGAAACACACATTTTATGATTGTTGTAATAATTAACCACAAAACAACATCATCAACAACAGAAAATGCATTCTGATAATACAACAAATCTACTACTACCACCACATAGAAGACGACGACATTATTGTGCTCCAACGTTGCCGTTGTACCACCAACAACAACATCGACAACAATTTCGCAAACATTATTCCCACCGTCGTAAACGTCGTCATCATCAACGTATTTTCTCTAGAAGTCATTTATCCTCAACTGCCACCATAATTATTGAAAACTTTTATGGTAATAATGGGGAAAATTATGATTGTGATGACAATTTGGATTATGAATTGGAAGAAGATGATGATGAATATAGTGATAGTAGTAATGGTGATAATGATGATGATATTTATTCAGGGGTTAGTTTTTTTCTTTTCTTTTATTTTGTTCTTGTTTTATTAAAATTTTTATTTTGTTTTTATTTTTAAATTTGGCCCAAGCTTTTTACTTAATGTGTCTTCTTGTCTTTTGCTTTGCATGGAGCTTGAATTATTAGTTTTGTTGTTACATAAATTTGCTGGCATGTAAGAGAGCCGAACTATAAGGCCCTATACTGACTGGTCTATGACTGAATATGCGAAATATGAAGGAAATAAAATTAATTACAAGTTTTTAATTTGTTAGTGGTATTTTTCTCTGTATATATTACAGCTACCGTTTACTTTTGTAAGAAGACCTATAATGAAATTTGATGTAGAACAAATTCTTCCCTCTCCATACAATTAGATTTTATGGCACAAATTGGTCCAATGCAGAAATCAATGGAAGTAAACTACATTTTTTTACATTTTATTTGTATACAGAATTTGTTTTTGGTACTTTCATAGGTATTGGGTATAGCTACAGATTTCTTGTTGTCGACGACCTATAGTGAAATTTGATGTAGAACATACACTTGTCTGGCACCCTCTCCCTAAAATTTGATTTTATGGCACGAATCGGCTCGATTCATAAATCAATTAAAATAACCTAAAAATGTTACCTTTTATTTGTATACAGAATTTGTTTGTGGTATTTTCCATGGTATATATTAGAGCTACAGCTTACTTGTAGTCGACGACCTATAGTGAAATTTGATGTAGAACAAATTCTTCTCTGACACCCTCTCCCAAAAATTAGATTTTATGGCACAAATTTGTCCGATTCAGATATCAATGAAAATAACCAAACATTTTTATTTTGTTTTGTATACAGAATTAATTTGTGGTGTTTTCATAGGTATAAGGTATAGCTACAGCTTTATTGGACTCGGTGACATATAGTGAATTTCGATGAAGAACATATTCTTCTCTGGCACCTTTTCCTTAAAATTAGATTGTATGGCACAAATTGGCCCGGTTCTGAAATTAATGAAAATAATCTAAAAAGTTTACTTTTTATTTGTATATAGAATTTGTTTATGGTGTTTTCATAGGTGTAGGGTATAGCCACAGCTTTCTTGGACTCGGTGACCTATAGTGAAATTCGATGAAGAACAAATTCTTCTCTGACACCCTCTCCCTAAAATTAGATTTTATTGCACAAATTGGTGCGAATCAGAAATCAATGAAAATAACCTAAAAAGTTTACATTTTATTTGTATCAGAATTTGTTTGTGGTGTTTTCATAGGTAGAGGGTATAGCTACAGATTTCTTGTTGTCGGTGACCTATAGTGAAATTCGATGAAGAACAAATTCTTCTCTGACACCCTCTCCCTAAAATTAGATTTTATGGCACAAATTGGTCCGATTCAGAAATTAATGAAAATAATCTAAAAAGTTAACTTTTTATTTGTATATAGTATTTGTTTTTGGTGTTTTCATAGGTGTAGGGTATAGCTACATCTTTCTTGGATTCGGTTACCTATAGTGAAATTCGATGAAGAACATATTCTTCTCTGGCACCCTCTCCCTAAAATTAGATTTTAAGGCACAAATTGGTCCGAATCAGAAATCAATGAAAATAACCTAAAAAGTTTTCTTTTTATTTGTATAAGAATTTGTTTGTGGTGTTTTCATAGATAGAGGGTATAGGTACAGATTTCTTGTTGTCGGTGACCTATAGTGAAATTTGATATAGAACAAATTCTTCTCTGACATCCTCTCCCTAAAATTAGATTTTAAGGCACAAATTGGTCCGAATCAGAAATCAATGAAAATAACCTAAAAAGTTTACTTTTTATTTGTATAAGAATTTGTTTGTGGTGTTTTCATAGATAGAGGGTATAGCTACAGATTTCTTGTTGTCGGTGACCTATAGTGAAATTTGATGTAGAATAAATACTTCTTTGGCACCCTCTCCCTAAAATTAGATTTTAAGGCACAAATTGGTCTGATTCAGAAATCAATGAAATTAATCAAAAAAGCAAATAGGCTCTTGTTGGAACTCCATTCCAATTCCATAATTATTAATGTTGAGTTTTTTTATTAGTTTGAAATTATATGAATATTTATTAGGTTAGGAATAATTTTTTTGTTAGTTTTTACGTCTAAGCCCATAAATTAAAATGTAAGGTTATGTTTATTAAATTTTTTTTCAGGAAGCTTTTTTGTAAACTTAATAATGCTTTAAAAAAATTAAAAATTGAACAGAATAACAGCATGAAATCGTCTTTTATGTAAATAAATTTTAATTTATTTTTTGTTTTTAAAACAACAACTAAAATCTATTCGTTGTTCTCTAACAAAACTCTATATAAATATTTTGTTTCCTATTTCTATGTATTTCTTTTTCGGTTATCGTTCGATGGCCTATCGCATGATCAATTGGTGTTCCCCCCTGTGCAATATTCAAAAACACAACACAATTAGTGTTCAGCACTGGATAATGTAGAAAATGCTTCGATTTGCTCATGGGAAGCTGTTGAAGATCGCAGTGCTAGTGGTCCCTCGTCCTGTGCCACAACCAGTTCCTCAATGCAACCAAATACCACAAGTGTATTATGGGTACCCGATCATGCCGTTTCACGTTGTACCAGCTGTCAGACGGAATTTTGGCTGGGTCGAAGGAAACATCATTGCCGGTGCGCATTGTAAATTTGTTTTGTTTTCTACTTTCATTCTTTCTCAATTGTTCACTTAGCGTTTTTTCTCTTTTGTTGTTTTTTCTCTTAGTTTTTAGTTTGTTAATGTTTTTCTTGTTCTCCTATTTTTTTGTAATGTAACTAATTTCTGTTTTATGTCTTACTATTTTATTTGTAGTTTAATTTCCCAAGTGGCTGAATAAAATTTTTGGAAGCTTGCAACTTCCTAATAATTTTATTTTTCCCTAAAATTTTATGTTCTTTTGTTTTAACACCACCTTAACAACTTTTCATTGTTAATAACCATTGTCATTTATTAGTTATCAGTTCGCAAATTTTCGTATTTACTTTTTTAACCATAAGTCAATGATTTTAAATACATTAAAATCACATACATACATGCACATGCATACCCTCTATTACATACAATAAAGCACACACATAATTTGTTTGTTATTTAATACAATTTTTTATAGGGAACAAAAATAATGGTTTGTACATATTTCCACAAGTATCACTTAATTTATATCGGCAAATATTATAGCTACCGATTTCTTGTGGTCGATGACCTATACTGGAATTTGATGTAGAATTTTTTGTTCTCATACATCTTCTGCCTAAAATTACATTTTATGCCTCAAATCGGCCCGATTCGGAAATTGATGAATTAAGCGAAAAATTGCTCCTTTTTAATACCCAAATTGTTAATGGTATTTTTACCGGCAAATATTATAGCTACAAAATGCATGTGGTCGGTGACCTATGGTGAAATTTGATGTAGAACAAATTCTTCTCGGATACCCTCGTCATAAAATAACAAATTGAGGGACAAATTGCCTCGATTCAGAAATTCACTAAATAACCTTAAAATTTTTCCCTTTTAAAGATACCCAAATTGTTAATGGTATTTTCTTAAGTATATATTATAACTACAAACTTCTTTTGGTCCCTGACCTATGGTGAAATTTGATGTAGAATATTATCTCTTCGAACACCTTCTCTCTAAAATTAGATTTTAGGGCACAAATTGCTACGATTCGGAAATCAATAAAAAATAACCTAAAAACTTTACTTTTTATTTGTATACAGAATTTGACATGTTCTTAAGTATATACTATAGTTAGCAATTTCTTGTGGTCGGTGACCTATAGTGAAATTTGATGAAGAACAAATTCTTCTCTGACACCCTCTCCCTAAAATTACATTTTATGCCTCAAATGGATCTGATTCATAGATCAATGGAAATAATCTAAAAAGTTTACCTTTTATTTTTGTACAGAATTTGTTTGTGGTATTTTACTAGGTATATATTATATCTACAGATTACTTGTGGTCGACGACCTATAGTGAAATTTGATGTACAACAAATTCTTCTATAACACCCTCTCCCTAAAATTAAATTTTAAGGCACAAATTGGTCCTGAAATCAATGAAAATAATCAAAAAGGTTTACTTTTTATTTGTATACAGAATTTGTTTGTGGTGTTTTCATAGGTATAGGGTATAGCTATAGCTTTCTTGGACTCGGTGACCTATAGTGAAATTCGATGCTGAATACATTATTTTCAGACATCATTCCCCAAAAATAAAATTTTGTAGGACAAATCGGCACGATTCAGTAATCAATGAAAGTAACTTCAAATTTTTAAATTTTATTTGTATATAGAATTTGTTTGTGGTGTTTTCATAGGTATATGGTACCTATATGGTCTTGTGGTCGGTGACCCATGGTGAAATTTAATGTAGAACAAATTCATCTCTGATACCCTTTCCCTAAAATTAGATTTCATGGCACAAATTGGTCCGATTCGGAAATCAATACAAGAAACCTAAAAATTTATAATTTGTTGAATTTTTATTGTAAAAGTTCTACTAGTATTATGTTGGTCCATATTACACCTAGAGATTTCTTTTGTTCGGTGACCTATAGTGAAATTTGCTCAGGAACATTTTCTACGTGAACATCGACTCCCGCAAATGGTGTTTTGGTGGAACAAATTGGCTCAATTCGGAAAATCCATGTAATTAATCTAAAAATGTAATTTTTGAATTTTTATTACGAACATTTTACTAGTATTATGTTGGTCCATATTACACCTAGAGATTTCATTTGGTCGGTGAACTATAGTAAAATTTGCTGGAGAATATCTTCTCCTTTAATGGCAGCTCCCTAAAATAAAGTTTTGAAGGACAAATAACCTCAAATCGAAAATCCGTAAAATTAACCAATAAAAAATATTATTGAATTTTTATTGCTAAAGTTCTACTAGTATTATGTTGGTCCCTATTATACCTAGAGTTCTCGTTTGGCCGGTGACCTATAGTGAAATTTTCTGGAGAATATTTTATTCTTTAACAACCAATCCCTAAAATTAAGTCTTGGGGGTAAATTCGATCAATTTGAAATTATCCCCTGCTGCATTCATTGATATGCAATTCCCTCTTTATGTTTGATACAATTCCCCTCAAACCATTATTGTTTCTCACTGCATGTCTCTCTTCATAATCCATTGACACGCCTCAAAAAAAATATTTTTTTTTACCCTAATTCTTTGTTTTTTTTTTCTTCATTCAGATCATGCGGACAAATTTTCTGTGCTGATTGTTCCGAGTACTGGGCACCGCTGCCAGATGCCAAGCTATTTAGTCCGGTGCGTTTGTGTGGACCATGTCATGCGGCCACCACACGCACCATGCAACAGGTTAATAGTGAAATGGGGGCGTCAGCAGCGACAACGCCACCAACACCTATATCTGTTGCAGCAGCAGCAGCTGCAACAGTAGCAATAAGCAACAATAGTACCAATATGCATTTGCAACAGAACGCCACAAAACCAGCAGCAACATCAAAGGCTTAAGTTATGGAAAACTCCCTCACCTCCCAAAAAAAAAAAAAAAAAAAAAAAAAACGGAGAGAATGGATGACCTCCAAAAAAAAAAAATTGAATAGCAAGCAGGAAAATGTTATGGAATCTTAGGAGAAAATCTAAATAAAATAAGTTAACACACTCACTGAGATGATGATGATGATGTTGGTCGAGATTGAAAATCACCCATAATTATCATTAAATGGAAAGCAAATAAAACTAAACTAATTAATAAATATTATTACCATAAATATTAACATGTCATATAAAAAAAATTCTCCAAAAATTTCCCCCAAACATCTCTAGCAAAAAATTCCCAGCCTTTTAACTAAAAATTCCCCTCTAATCTAACCAAATCCTTTTTAACCCTTTCCCCTCTATAACTCTCTCTCTATCTCTTGATAATAACCAAAACATTGTTACTTAGTAAAAAAAATAACAATTAAAATTCAACACACAATTATTGTATATGAAATTGATTTTTTTTTTGAAAATAACTGAGAAACCAGCAAACTGAACTGATATAGAAAAAAAACAACAAAAATATATATATTACAAAAAATAAAATGTCATTTTATTAAACAACAATTGTATAAAGAACAAGCATATATATATTTAATTAATTAATTTAAAAACCAAACTGTTATGTTTAAAATTAATGCAAAAAAAAATATTTAAAAAAATGCAAATACACAAAATAGCAAATAAAAGAAATTGAAAAAAAATTAAAATGCATTCTACTGAAAAAAATGAATTCAGTATATACGCCCATTATATTATTATATTAAAAACATATAACCTAGTAACGGTGTCGATTTCGAAATTTAAGTAACATTTTTATTTGTATTTTGTTGTAATTCTTATTTTATTTTCTTCTTTTTTTAATTTTAATTCTGTGATAAAAATTTTATCGATGTTGAAACAAAAACAAACAAAATTTTGGGTTATTATTTTTACTCGAAAAAAGAAAATATTGTAAAGGTCATGGGAAGAGAATGATTTTAAAATACATTTTTCCATCTCCTAATGTAAAATCCTCTGTATGTAGATTTTAATGTATGTATCAAAAGTTTTGCTACCATTTTCTTGGTATATATTATAGCTATGGATTTCTTGTGTTCGATGACCTATAGTG
Source organism: Musca vetustissima (assembly GCF_032173495.1). NCBI lineage: Eukaryota > Metazoa > Arthropoda > Insecta > Diptera > Muscidae > Musca > Musca vetustissima. The sequence goes on along the minus strand of NW_026874038.1, from coordinate 89,561 downwards.
ATAACTGATGTAGAACATTTTCTCCTAGAACTGCTTCCCCCTAAAATTATTTTTTCTGGGTCTAAAAGGCTCGATTCGGAAATCCATGAAATTAACCTAAAAAGTTTCTTTTTTTGTGTATACAAACATTTTGTTAATGGGCATTTTTTCATGGTATTTTTTACTCCTACAATTTTCTTGTGGTCGATGACCTATAGTGAAATTTGATGTAGAATATTTTGTTCTCAGATATCTTCTACCTAAAATTACGTTATCCCCTTCAAACGGGCTCAATTCGGAAATCCATGAAATTAACCTAAAAAGTTTCCTTTTTTTGTATACACACATTTTGTTAATCGACATATTCAGGGTATTTTTTACCCCTACATATTTCTTATAGTCGGTGACCTATACTAGAATTTGATGTAGAATATTTTGTTCTCATACATCTTCTCCCTAAAATTACATTTTATGCCTCAAATCGGGCCGATTTCGAAATTTGCGAATAAAGCGAAAAATGCTCCTTTTTGATAAAAAATTCATGTGTTCAGTGACCTATAATGAAATTTGATGTATAACAAATTCTTCTCGGATAGCATCCTCATAAAACAACAAATTGTGCGACAAATTGCCTCGATTCAGAAATTCACTAAATAACCTTCAATTTTTTCCCTTTTTGATGATACCAAATTGTTAATGGTATTTTCTTAAGTATATATTATAGCTACAAACATCTTTTGGTCGGTGACCTATAGTGGAATTTGATGTAGAATATTTTCTCTTCGAACATCTTCTACCTAAAATTAGATTTTATTGTAGAAATTGGTCCGATTCGGAAATCAAATAATATAACCTTAAAGTTTTCATTTTTAATTGTATACAGAATTTGTTTATGACATTTTCTTAAGTATATACTATAGCTATAAATTTCTTATGGTCGGCGACCCATAGTGAAATTTTATGTAGAACAAATTCTTCTCTGACACCCTCTCCCTAAAATTATATTTTATGGCACAAATTGCTACGATTTAGAAATCAATGAAAATAACCAAAAATGCTTACCTTTTATTTGCGTACAAAATTTATTTGTGGTGTTTCAAAGGTAAACCCTATAGCTACAGATTTCATGTGAAATTCGATGCTGACTACATTCTTCTTGGACACCATTCCCAAAAAAATGAAATTTTGTGCGACAAATCGTCCCGTTTCAGAAATCAATGAAAATAACCTAAAATTTTATTTATATGCTGAATTTGTTTATAGTATTTTCCTAGGTATATAATATAGCTACAGATTTATTGTGTTTGGTGACCTATAGCGAAATTTACTAGAAAATATTTTCTCCTTGGACATCACCCCCCTAAAATGTAATCTTGTGGTACAAATGGCCTAAAATTGAAAATTCATGCAACTAACCTAAAAAATAATTTTTGACTTTTTGTTTACAAAAGTTTTACGATTATTATGTTAGTCCATATTATACCTAGAGATTTCTTTTGGTTGGTGACCTATAGTGAAATTTTCTGGAGAATAAATTTTCTCTTAATACCAACCTCCTAAAATGAAGTCTTGTGGTACAAATGGGCTCAAATCGAAAATCCACCTAATTAACCGAAAATGCCATTTTTGAATTTTTATTATAAATCTTTTACTAGTATTATGTTGGTCCCTATTATACCTAAAGATTTCTTTTGGTCGGTGACCTATAGTGAAATTTACTGGAGAATAAGTTTTCCCTTAACAGCAACCTCCTTAAATGAAGTCCTGTGGTACAAATGGGCTCAAATCAAAAATCCATCAAATTAACCGAAAACGTAATTTTTGTATTTTTATTGCAAAATTTTTCCAGCACTCTTACCTTTTTCTTCTATGTTCTCCCAAGAGATTAAAAAAGTAAACATTCTTCACTTTTTTTTTGTTATCACAAAATTTTTTTGCTTTTTTATTATAATTTACACTCAAGTCCCCCTATATGTTGTATATCCAAATGGTGATAGCAGCAATGGCACATGATAATGTTGACCTCGTTCACATTTGATTATAATCTCAATGAAGGGATAAAAACTTGACACTTGACAGAGTTCAAAATACGGCTGGACATCGAATTTCAATTTATATGTTCCACTATTGAAATCTTTTGCATCCACTAATTGACCAACACGACCATCGGCATTTGTGGCATGGTGTCCTAATTCTTGCCATTCACCATTATCCCGTTGACGATATAGTGTCAAAGGCAAATCGGCCACAGCTTTGCCCAAGGCAGTATCCAAAACGTGACAGGATATTGTGCGACTGTTGCTCGTATTTTGATTCATTGTTTCTGCTTTGAAAGTCTAATGGAAATAAAAACGAAATTCATATTTAAATTGTGGTTTTAAATAAAAAATTTGCTGCATTTTTTTTTTTTTGCACTCACCTCCACTGTCTCCACACGTAAACGAATGCGTTCCCAACCGTTGCTCATTTTGAAATGTTGCTTTTGTTCGTTTTTCGAAAGTGTAATCTCGTTTTTGAGGTTTCTATCTGTTATCTGTTTAACTTTGTAAACATTTTTCTTCTTCTTGCATTTAATAAAAAAAGAAGATTGTCTTTATTTATAATATGTTATAATAACTAATATAACTTTTTTCTCAAAATGCAGTTGTGGTCAATAAAATAGAATAGTAGTAAAAAATATTTTTTTTCACAGACCCTAAGGCGTGTCTTTATTAAAAAATATTTTTTCCATAGACCCTAAGGCATGGTTTTATTTATTGAGAACAAAAATTGATTGTTGTAGACCCTAGGGCTTGGTTTTTTTAAAAAAATATTTTTCCAATGACCCTAAGGCGTGGTTTTATTAAAAAAATATATTTTCCAATGACCCAAGGCGTGGTTTTATTAAAAAAAATATTTTTTTGCATAGAACCTAAGGCGTGGTTTATTAAAAAATATTTTTTTCCATAGAACCTAAGGCGTGGTTTATTAAAAAATATTTTTTTCCATAGATCCTAAGGCGTGGTTTATTAAAAAATATTTTTTTCCATAGAACCTAAGGCGTGGTTTATTAAAAAATATTTTTTTCCATAGAACCTAAGGCGTGGTTTATTAAAAAATATTTTTTTCCATAGAACCTAAGGCGTGGTTTATTAAAAAATATTTTTTTCCATAGAACCTAAGGCGTGGTTTATTAAAAAATATTTTTTTCCATAGAACCTAAGGCGTGGTTTATTAAAAAATATTTTTTTCCATAGATCCTAAGGCGTGGTTTATAAAAAAATATTTTTTTCCATAGAACCTAAGGCGTGGTTTATTAAAAAATATTTTTTTCCATAGAACCTAAGGCGTGGTTTATTAAAAAATATTTTTTTCATAGAACCTAAGGCGTGGTTTATTAAAAAATATTTTTCCATAGAACCTAAGGCGTGGTTTATTAAAAAATATTTTTTCCATAGAACCTAAGGCGTGGTTTATTAAAAAATATTTTTTTCCATAGAACCTAAGGCGTGATTTATTAAAAAATATTTTTTTCCATAGAACCTAAGGCGTGGTTTATTAAAAAATATTTTTTCTATAGAACCTAAGGCGTGGTTTATTAAAAAATATTTTTTTCCATAGAACCTAAGGCGTGGTTTATTAAAAAATATTTTTTTCCATAGAACCTAAGGCGTGGTTTATTAAAAAATATTTTTTTCCATAGAACCTAGGGCGTGGTTTATTAAAAAATTTATTGAAAACAAAAATTTATTGTTGTAGACCCTAAGGCGTGGTTTTATTAAAAAATATTTTTTAAAAAATTTATTGAGAACAAAAATTGATTGTTGTAGACCCTAAGGCGTGGTTTTATTAAAAAATATTTTTTAAAAAATTTACTGAGAACAAAAATTGATTGTTGTAGACCCTAAGGCGTGGTTTTATTAAAAAATATTTTTTAAAAAATTTATTGAGAACAAAAATTGATTGTTGTAGACCCTAAGGCGTGGTTTTATTAAAAAATATTTTTTCCCATGAACCTATGGCGTGGTTTTACTAAAAAATGTTTTTTATCATGGCCCTAAGGCGTGGTTTTATTAAAAATTATTTTTTCATAGACCCTAAGGCGTGGTGTATCAAAAAATATTTTTTATTCCATAGACCCTAAGGCGTGGTGTATCAAAAAATATTTTTTATTCCATAGACCCTAAGGCGTGGTGTATCAAAAAATATTTTTTATTCCATAGACCATAAGGCGTGGTGTATCAAAAAATATTTTTTATTCCATAGACCCTAAGGCGTGGTGTATCAAAAAATATTTTTTATTCCATAGACCCTAAGGCGCTAATTAAAATTTTTATTGAGAACAAAAATTTATTATTGTAGCGAATTCTGTCTGTCCTGTTTCTGCTCGTCCGTATATATAAAAAACTCCGAAGGTTTCCGATAGTAAAATCTGATTTACCTTTTTATTGAGAACAAAAATTGATTGTTGTTGTGCAATTTTTTGGAATATATATATATATATATATATATATATATATATATATATCGAAAACTATGTTTATAGGTTCTGATTGTGATAGAATATATGAAGGAAAGGATTGGATTAGTCTGGGAAAAATAGTTCGCAATAGACTATTTCAGGCTTAGCCATAATGTACCATTCCGATAAAACAGACAGAAAACTTTTTGGATTTGGGCTCTATAGAAGATTTTCTCTGCTATATTTCTCAGATCACCTGCGGTGCCATATTCATAATCTCATAGACAACTGTCTTTACTTGTCTTACACATCTTATCTTTGGCTGTGAGATTTAACACGAAATCTTCACGATGAAAAGAAAAAAACTGATTGCTCATAGTCTTTTGAAAAAACAAAAAAAAAACAGAAAAATCTATCCAAGATAAAGTTAATGTTGAAGAAGATAACATCTTTAAGTGTGTAACAATTGATTTAAGTGGCGATAAGCGTCATTTGGTAGGAGGAGAAAGAAAACAAATAAAATGTTTATCTGTTGTTTTGATATTTGGAAGAATTAAAAATTTGAATTCTTTATTAAACATTTTTAACAGCGACATCTGATGATAGATAGTTATAGTTTTATTTGACAATAAAACGTGTGTAGTGACATCTATATGTCAAATGAATAATGAATCATTGGTTGTGTTACTATTCGCCGATAGATGTCACTATAAAAATTACATTTATAAAAAGGCTGTATATACAATTTCACCTTTATGTCGGCTTCAGAATACTGAAGTCAATACAACGAACCTTCAAAAGTCCGATAGCCCGAAAAACTGGCTTATAGACTGCAACTGTAAAGATTTCTCAATAAATATTACTATTAAATAATGGCCATGTTTCGTCGGTATCGATCCTCTTCATGTAAGCCTTCGGACATATACTAATAACATGTTTATTGAGAACAAAAATTGATTAATCCTTCAGCTAGAACAAAAATTGGTAGTTGTTGTGTAATCTTTTGGAACCTATTCACCGCTGCTAGTTAAGTTCATATATGGAAAAAGTCATATTTAGAATACTATGGTTCTGAATTTGCAAATTTTGAATTCTTGCAAAAAAATAAAAAAAATTACTAATAGGTCCTCTCTCCTAAGCACGTTTGTAGGCTCAGTCATAGTGATGATTTTCTCTACTGATGATTTTCTGTATTGAGCTAAGGCAGAGCTACTGACCTTATATATAGTGAAATATTTATCTATAGTGAAATGGCCTTATAGAAAATTTTCCATAAGACCTTATAAAAGATTTTCCTATGATAGAACTACTAGTCTTAACGCCACCATATCCGTTGCAACTGTAAATATTCTCGGAATATCCTTTCCATTATTAGATCAGAATTAATGGGAAGTTCTCCATATAAAGTTTATGCAACCTCTTTCTACTCGTCCGCATATAGAAGAGGTACATGCCTTCCGATTATTAAATTTAATTCACATTTTTATTGAGAACAAAAATTGATGATTGTTGATGTGCAATATTTTGGAGCATATATACACTGCTGCTTCAGCTAGTTCATATGTATATAGAATACTAAGTTTTCTGTAAAGAAGCAATAGGTTCTAATTTAGGTGGCATATTTCAAGCAAGGATTGAATTATTCTAGCAAAAATAGTTTGCTCTTAGTCTCAGCCGTGATCCGATAAATCAGATAAAAAAAAAACCCGGCGGATTTGACCTCTGTAGAAGATTTTTTGTGTTGGGCTTCGATAGAACTATTCCGATAAAACAGATAGAAAACTTTCTGGATTTAACCTCTACCGAAGAATTCATGTGTTGGGCTAAGTAGAGCTGCTAATCTTAACCCTTTTAGACCCAAATATATAATCAAATTAATATTTTTTGGTTGGACATAGGCACATAATATTAAAAATTGTCTCATCAAGATTTATAGGAACGTTAAATATCTTCAAATGTACTTTTAGAACATTTTTTGGTTGGACATAGGCACATAATATTAAAAATTGTCTCATCAAGATTTATAGGAACGTTAAATATCTTCTTTGTGCTCACATGGATCAGATAAAAGTATCTTTTGGTCAGTTCCATAACAATCCAATGTTTCATCAAGATTTATAGGAACGTTAAATATCTTCTTTGTGCCCACATGGATCAGATAAAAGTATCTTTTGGTCAGTTCCATAACAATCCAATGTTTTTTTTTTTAAATGTTCATAAAGAATTTATTTTTATATTTTTAAAATCTACAGTTTATTTCAAGCAAAAATACTATAAAACGTGCTAAATTTGTAGGGATCAAAACTTTCAAAACTGTCCCATTGGTCAGAGAATATGCAAGCTCGTCTGGAATTTTCTAATAATTTTTTTACTGAGAACAAAAATTGATTGTTCACCATTATTATCAGAATTTTGGGATCCGTAACAACCTTCCTCGGCCCGTTTATAAAAGACTGGCAGTTAGCTCGTATCTCGCATTCTAGTCCTAATTTTTATATTAATTACCTATTAATTTGTTATAGACGTCTCAACGGGCTTATCTTCCCGATGTATTTCAAGCGGAAGAACTGCAGAACATGATAAGTTACTGTGGATTTAAACTTTTACAACTGCCCCGTTGATCAGAAAATATTCACGCTCGTGTGGAATTTGTATTAAATTCTTTTAATTTATTGAGAAGAAAAATTAATTATTGATGAAACTTTATGACATTTGGACAATTTGAACGGGTCAGGTAGCAAAAAAATATTACCGAGGCTTGTAGAAAAGTATAAAGAAGAACTTGTCTGCCAGAATTAGTTCCCTCAGGGATCATTGCCTTTATCCAATTGCCTTCTAACAAAGGAAGATTTACAAATTCGCGCATCAAAAGTTTTCTTTTTGGGTTGCCTACTAAAATCTGATGTAATATTGAGAACAAAAATTGATTATTTTGCCATATTTGGTGTCATTATGAATAATGTCATTTTGGAATTTGTTGGCATATGTCTTGCTCTACCAGCGGTATTCTGTGATCTAGATCTCACCTATCAGGAACAGGGTATATTGTGGGCAATTTGTTTCCTTGGAATTATCACCATTTTTGGGGTCTACTTGCGGACACTTTAGGACGGAAGCGTATTATGATGCCTACACTGTTCCTGCGATTCTTTTTTAACCCTCAGGCCGTTTATAAAAGGTTTTCTGACTTTTAGACAATTTGAATGGGTTAGCTAGCCATAAACAGATCAAAAAATATTACCGAGGCTTGTAAAAAAGTACAAAGAAGAATTTGTTTGTCTGAATTAGTTCCCTCGTAAATCAACTGTCTTCTGACCAAGGAAGATTTACAAATTGATTTACGAATCAAAAGTTTTTTTTTCTTGTCTACTAAAATTTGATGTAATTTTTATTGAGAACAAAAATTGATTATGTTGTCATCTCGCATAGGAGGAGGTTATAAAATGATATGGTCTAAGCTATGATTACTAAAATCTGATTCACATTTTTATTGAGAACAAAAATTGATTATTTTCGGCACCATAACGCCCTTCTGTATATCAAGGGAACCGAATTGTCGGAAAATACAAATACATTCAGAGATGAGTTTTCTCCTCTACAGAAAAGTATTGCACCGGATTTATTAAATCCAGTTTGAAATTGTCATTTCCATTACATACATGTCACATAAATACTCATAGAGGACGTTAACCCGGCAAAACTACAAAACGGTAGAAGATTTAACCCTAAATAATAGGTTTTTGAACTCATACATATATGTAGTTCGCAACTGTACCACACATCTGTCGTACGCCAAATCTAGTATTTCTTTAGAAATGTGATTTTCATTTCTGGCCATTTGTCTAAACCGATAAACATTCTCTTAAAAAACGTGTCAGACAAAATGGCAAAAATATTATTTCCAAGACTACTTATTTTATTACCCGCAGATAAAATCTAAGTCTGATGTTTGTCGAAAACAACAACAAAGAAATGTTTATATATAATTTGATAAACCTTCCGCAAAATGCTATATGAAACCATGCCTCCATCCATACAACCACCCACCCACATAGGAGGAGAAGTATACAAATAAATTGTCTAAGGTCCAATATATGTATCGAAATGGTATTTTGAGATAAGATTTTTTTCTTTCTCGGTGAAGGAGTTGACAACAGCATCATGACCGAAAAAATGATGATAACAATTTTAGAAATAATAACAACACTTGTTTTTCCCAATCATGTAAGCAGCCGCTACTAAATTCCGAACATCTTTTGGAACAAACAACAAAATTAACTTAATTCCTGTCTGTTCCCTTGTCTAATTATTTGCATTGGGGGGCTTTAGAGGTGTTATAAAACCTTCAGAAAAATTGTTTATATGCCTGCCGACGTCTTATTATAAAAACAGGGGTCTGTAAAGGTAAATCCGTGAAAAATACTTTAATAAATGATAAGCGGGAACGCTGCTACTTGTGTGCTGAGCATCGGTACAATTGGCACCGAGAGTAGGCGAAACTATAAAATGTTTGAAACAACTGAAATGCTTTCACATTTCACAATTGTGATCATTCCAAGGGCAATGTAGTGAAAGTGGTACGCCTCCAAAATAAAAACTCCAGAAAGAAAATTCCCAAAAAGGCTGCAGAACATCAAGTCCACGCAAAAAAAAAGAAACTATCTTAACATCACAAAAATGACTAAATCCGAAAACGCCATGGACAAAAAGGAGAATTCTAAAATTGCCACCATCAATGAGGCTTTGGAAAAAACTCGTAAGTCTCAAAACAACTCAACAATGGAAAAATATTTCTCTAACCTCTTCTCCTTTCTTTTTTTTTGTGCAGATTTTGGCCGTTTCAATAAACAAATAATTATTTTCTCTGGCGTCATCTTGAACAATGTCATCTTGGAATCGGTTGGCATAAGTTTTGCTTTGCCAGTGGTATCCTGTGATCTTGATTTGTCATATCAGGAGCAGGGTATATTGGGCGCCATTTGTTTCCTTGGCATTATCATTAGTTCCCATTTTTGGGGTCTACTGGCCGATACTTTGGGACGTAAACGTATTATGATGCCAAATTTGTTTTTGGGATTTCTTGTAACCCTGATCTCCAGTTTTTCCGTTAATTTTACAATGGTGGTGGTGTTGCGTTTCCTCAACGGTGTTTTGTAAGTATATTAATTTTATTTTTAAACCTTTTGGAACAATTTTTTTTTTTTTAATTTTTATTGAGAACAATAGTTGATTAATTCAAGGGTTTGAAAAAGCAGTTCGTGGTATTATTAGAATCATATCCTACCATAAAAAATTAGTTCATTAGAGTTTTTCATTTTATTGAGAACAAAAGTAGGTTAATTCAGTGACTTGTGAAAGATTTTTTTATTAATTATAGGAATATATAATCTGTTCCAGAACTGCAAGAATCTACTAATTTTTATGACTATTTTTTGACATCAAAAAGGAAAATTTGTTATCTTTGTAAAAATATTTACATTCTGTCCCAAATTCAACCAATATTCAGGCGATCTTTGGTTTCCTTTGTATAATCCCCTAAAAATTTATTAACCCATTTATTGAGAACAAAAATTGGTTGTTAATATATATAGTCAAATTTCGTGAAAGGTGTGGTCTATACAGGATTCCCAGAACTTCCCTACCGACACGAAAACTTCAATATATCCACAAGCAATAGTTCAAAAAATCCGTCCCAGCCTACACAAAAACTTCAATATATCCACAGGCAATGAATCGAAGAGGAAACACAGTAGTCCAAAAAACCTCTATACGTTGTATTCTTCTGCAGGGAAATTCCGAATTTCTATGAAAAATAATACTACCCTGAAAAAAAGCACAAAAATTCTCTAATTCAGTAATCTATCTATACGTTGTATTCTTCTGCAGGGGAATTCCGAATTTCTATGAAAAATAATACTACCCTGAAAAAAAGCACAAAAATTCTCTAATTCAGTAATCTATTATATTGATTGTTGATGTATTTTCGCAGACCTTTTCCAATTTATAAATCTCTCCTCCAATTCTCTAAGCAACCATGACTTTATTTTATGTATAAAAACTGCCCAAAATCGAAGTTCAGAGAGTCCTCTATAGTCGAACTGAAGTGTGTGAAGTCTTCTATCTCCAAAGGTAGAAGATATCAAACTAAATTCCCACTTTAGTCCTAGCCCATGTTTTATCTAACAGGCACATTGGTTATAAAAAATTATCAGGCCCTCAACCGGTATAGGAAAATATTTTAGGGCACATTGTCAAACTAATTGCCTATAATTTGTTTGAATGCGTTCTGGTATGGTAGTAAACCTTCCTACTAAAAATTGTAATTATTGGCCCAACTTCTTAGTGAAGCTGCATCCTATATATCGGCATTTTCCGGAGTTTGGACACATATTTCAACCAATTTATTAGTAATTTAATATTTTGGACTCTTTTTGAGAAGAAATTTCCCTACCAAGAAGTATCAACATTGGCCCATTTTCCGGTTAGGCCCATACAAAGGTATCCTCCATATATGGTGGCTACCCTGAAGATGGAGAATATTGATCATACTTTCAACTGATCTAATAAGGCTATCATACCTAAAACATGTATTGTATTAATTCTCCCAGGCTTTCAGGTCGTTTTTGTGAATCTCTAGCCTACATTGAGTCTATAAAGGCGCCCAACAGTTCGTCTGTAAAGGCGCCCTTCATCTAGCTCCATAAAGACGCTTTACAGCTTGTCTATAATGATGACCTAGGACTGGTCTATAAATACGTCCTAAACCTATAACTATAAAATCATTCTTGCCTTCAGTCCCAAAAAAACCTCCATGACTTCACGTATTGGAATATTTATTGAGAACAAAAATTGATTTGTTTGAATCCTTTTGCCACCTGTCTTTTGCCATCAAAGCCCTTCTTCTTCGGTCTGAACTGAAAAGAAAGAATTTTTATTATTTCAAAACCCGCTATGACTTCATGTATTCGAATATTTATTGAGAACAAAAACTGATTGTTTGAATCCTTTTGCCACCTGTCTTTTGCCATGTCAAAGCCCTTCTTCTTCGGTCTGAAGTGAAAAGAAAATAGTTTTATTATTCCAATATTATTTTCCATACAAAAATCATCCAATACTGCTCCTTTAAAGATGACCAGATGCGAACCATTTTTATTGGGTCCTGAATTTGTCATAGACAATGTATCAACGACTTGAATGGCGTCTTTATAGAGCAAGGGAGACTTTCTAGAGGATCTGAATTTCAATGAAAAATGTCAAGATGACCTGAAGAAAGCTTGAATAAATGAGCAAAATTTATATACTAGGTGAACGGAAGGACTTCTATATAGACGAGAGGTCCTTTCCGACGTTAACTGCTGATTTTTTTGCCAGTATTAATTTTGCAGGAATGCCAAACGCAGACATTGCTCAGAAAGCTCCAAATTGATAGTTTCTATTCCTAGTATATTTATTCCTAGTTATATATTATTGTACTAGTCTCACACATACATATACAAATTGACATCTTCTCACCATGTGCATCACTGCTTTATTCCCACATTCCCGTTCCATCTCAACTGCCATCACTTTAATCCCATCTGCTTTATTTGACAATGGAATTTTTGAGACTATTTGCCCTCGAGACGCAAAACAGGATCACACTATAAAGCGTGAACTTGCATAATACGATTAGGATATAATATGAACTATTTTTGGATGATTTATTATAAGAACATTTTTATCACAACTTGACTTTAGAGATGGCAACAGTTTAAGTGAGCATATTTCACCATGACAATTATTTAACTATAGAAGGATTATTTAACTATAGAATTTCATCATTTAACTATAAATGATGAAATTCTTAAATGGGAGATAAGTAAGTATACTTTTATTGCAATAATAAAGTTTTGATCCATTTGATACCGTTGTTGAAACAAATCTTTGGCAAATGTTAGCATTTGATCCATTTTATACTGTTGTTGAATCAAATCTTCGTATAGGGTTAACATTTGCGGCATTTATTAGTCTGAAAAAAAAAAACTTGAAGATAAGAATTTAACTTGAGGCAAACAAAAGAAGGCGTCTCCAGGTCTTCAGCTAAAAATAAATACAACAAATAAAAATGGTAGGCCTCTTTAAAAAAAAAAAAAAAAAAAAAAAAAAAGACACGCGTAGATTAAAAAACAAAAGATGTACTTCTATATGGGGTAATTTTTTTTTAATGGAGTAATATATATGTGGATTAGAAGGGAAACAAAAAAGAGTTTGAAATTTTGTGTAAAATTATATTTGGTGGGAAGACCTTTATGATTATTTAGCTTCTGAAAATATGTTGGGTGCCACTTTCAATTTATTTTCGACATAATTTCTTGTTTGATCATTTGTGAAGTTCCCTACATTTCCCAAATATTTTAATGTTTATTTTTTATTTATTGAGAACAAAAATTAATTATTTAATCTTCATATTTTCTAATTGACCAAACTTCCTCTTTTCTTCCAATAGCATTTCTGCCAGTTCGGCCACCATCTACGCCTATATGGGCGAATTCCACTGTGAAAAACATCGTAATCGTGCCGTACTATATGGATCTTTCATTGCAGCCTTTAGTGCGGTTTTCTTTCCGCTAATAGCATGGTTCTTTATCAATCAAGAATGGGAATTTGTGGTGCCATTGATTGGTATAACCTATAAACCATGGCGTTTATTCTTTGTTATGAGTGGTGTATCTGGATTGGTGTGTGGTATCATATTCCATTATTTGCCGGAAAGTCCAAAATATTTATTAACTGCCAATAGGCATGATGAGGCGCTGGAGGTATTGCGTTATATGCATAAGAAAAATACAGAGGCCAATAAAAAATTGCAAAATGAAAGTTTTGAGGTAAGATAATCAAAAACAAAAAAAAAATATTTTTATTAAATAAATATTTTTTTCCAGATCACCACTTTACTACCCGATTTGGCAGATATACCTAAAGTAGTGACAGAAACAAAAACCCCCCAAAAGAAATCATTCACCTCAATTTGTTTGGTAATCTGGAATCAAACAGCACCATTGTTTATGCGCCAGCATATACGCAAAACCTTTTTATCCTCCGCCATTCTGTTTACCACCTTCTTTACGGCCCATGGTGTCTATATGTGGTTCCCGTTTATTCTCAATAATGTCAGTTTATATGTGGCCAATTATGATGAGCCCAAAAGGCTATGTGAGATTATACGATTTTCTCAAAGCTCGAATTTTACCATAAATGAACAATCAGAGGTAAGGTTCCCTCTTTCAACCCCTCAAAATTTCTATTTGTCAATTATATTATCTCTTCTTTTTTTTAGTTTCCGGTGGCTGAGAAGATCTGTGTCACCAAACTGGAAATTGATACGTATAAGCATACCATGTCCTTGGAAATTATTTATGTCACTCTTCTGCTTTTGGTTATTTATGCCAATCGTAGATTTGGACGCATTCCCATTTTGTGTAAGTATTAAATATCTAGAAGATCTTTGCAATGGGTTTAATAATTGTTTCCCTTTTTCTAGGTATTGTCCTCACACTTTGTGGAGTCTGCGGTGTTCTCAGCTTATTAATTGATATTCCCATGGCATCGATATATCTATTTCTCATCATGCTCTGTTCCGGTCTGGGCACAAATGTCATGAATGCCATTGTTGTGGATATTTATCCCACAAGTTTAAGGTAAGTTAAAACATTCCCTTATAAATCAAAAGATATATAAAAGTAAAACCGAAAACAATTTCGATCAAATGAAGATTCTTGCAGCTTCTAAACATAAATAATTTTATTGAGAACAAAAATTAATTGGAGTTTTCAATGAGTTTTCCATCATAAAATATTTTACAGAGAGAGTTTCGAATGCTTGTTTCTATTTTCCAAACAAAATATTTATCCCGATGGCTTCTCCCTGAGAAATTGCTACTTTTCGAAAATTCCCATCAGACTGCTTTCAGCTCGTCTATAAAGTCTTCCTTCAGTTCTTCTTTTTTTTTCTTGTGAAGAAAAATTAATTGTGGTTTTTGAAGGCTCTTGCTCTTGAAGATATTGCTCGCTTCCATTTTGTTCAGAAGAATAATTTATTGAGAACAAAAATTAATTATTTTTCTTTTCCATTTTTTCCAGAGCCATGGCTGTTTGCATTTCCCTAATGGTGGGTCGCATTGGCAGTGTCACCGGCAGTAATGTTTTAGGTGCTCTCATCGAAACGCATTGTGAAGAGGCCCTTTACACTTCATCATTTGCTTTGGTGGCAGCTGCCATTTTGGCTCTACTAATGCCTAAGGCACCATTGGAGAAGAAGAAAAACCCAAGCATCGAAGAAGCTCATTAGTTTTTAAGAGTTTTACTACTGTGTTAATTTTTTTTTACATAAATTATTTATTATTATTTTTTTAATAAACACGATTCGAAAAAGATTCCAGGGTAGGGAAGAATTCTTAATCGGAAAATGCAGAGCACGTATTACAAATATTGCTCGGAATAGTGATCTCCAGAATGTTTGAGTTTAGTAGTAGTTGTATAAGGTATCATATAGCCGGCCTGTCCGACAACACTGCTCCATTTCCCAGTTTTTAAATACAAGAATCTATGCTATAACAAGTCCACTAAAACCTGAATCTCATCTAAAAAAAAGCTCACAGAAAAGTCCAATGCCTCAGGTGTCTGTAATCAAATTTTCTTCACAATGAAGGCCATATCAACCAGTCTATAAATCATAAATAGGGGAGTACAGGCCTTCCGGTTGTTAAATTTGATTCACATTTTTATTGAGAACAAAATTGATGGTTGTTGTGCACTCTTTTGGAACCTATTCATCGCTGCTAGTTCAATTCATATATGGAATAGTTCATATTTAGAATACTAAGGTTTTCAATTTGCAAAGATTTAATTCTTGCAAAAAAAAAAAAAAAAATGAGATGGTTGGAACTACTGGTCTTAACGCCAACATATCGGTTGCAACTGTAATTATTCTCGGAATATCCTTTCTATTATTGGAATTATCAGAATTAATAGAAAGTTTCTGTAACCTCGTTCTAGTGGTTAAATTTTATTTAAATTTTTATTGAGAACAAAAATTGATTGTTGATGTGGAATATTTTGGAGCATACACTGCTGTTTTAGCTATTTCATACGTATATAGAATACTAAGTTTTCTGAAAAAACAATAGGTTCTGATTTTGGTGGCATATTTCAAGCAAGTATTGAATTATTCTAGCAAAAATAGTTTGCTCATAGGCTCCTGTTTTAAGCACAGTCACAGTAGTCTCAGCCGTGATCCGATAAATCAGATAAAAAACTCGGCGGAATTGACCTATGTAGAAGATTTTTTGCGTTGGGCTTCGATAGAACTATTCCGATAAAACATATAGAAAACTTTCTGGAATTAACCTCTACTGAAGAATTCCTGTGTTGGGCTAAGTAGAGCTACTAACCTTAACCCTTTTTAGACCCAAATACATTAATATTTTGTTGGGTCTGAAAGTGTTAAGGTTAAGGTAGAGGAAAAAAATGTATTTTAGAAGATTTTTTGGGTTGGACATAGGCACATAATATTACAAATTGTCCCATCAAGATTTATAGGATCAGATAAAATTATCTTATGGCAAATAATTTATTTTTATCATTTAGAAATCTCCAGTTTTTTTTTTCAAGCAAATATTCGAGAGAACTTTCTAAATTTGTAGCGATCAAATCTTTGAAAAGAATCAGAAAAGAATTTTCTAATATATTTTTATTGAGAATAAAAATGGATTGTTGACCATTATTATCACAATTTTGAAGGCCCTAACAACTTTCCTCGTGGCGTTTTTAAAAGCTCGTATCAAGACCTATAGAAATGATCTTGATATATCTCGTATGGATCACTATTCTTCTAGTCCTAAATTTTATATTAATTGCCTATTAATTTTTTTATAGACGTCTCAATGGGCTTAACTTCCCAGTGTATTTCAAGCAGAAGAACTGGAGAACTAGATAAGTTACTATGGATTTAAACTTTTACAACTGCCCCGTTGGCAAATATGCACACTCAACTGGAATTTGTTTTAAATTCTTTTAATTTATTGAGAACAAAAATTAATTATTAATCATTAATATCTAAATTTAGGAACCTTCTCCAGGCCGTATAAAACATTATGACTTTTAGACAATTTGAACGGTTCAGCTAGCAAAAAGTATAAAGAATAACCTGTCTGTCAGAATTAGTTCCCTCACGAATCATCGCCTTTATCCAATTGTCTTCTGACCAAGGAAGATTTAAAAATTTGCGAATCAAAAGTTTTCTTTTGGGTTGCCTACTGATGCATTTTTTTATTGAGAACAAAAATTTATTATTTTGCCATCTTTGGTGTCATCTTGAATAATGTCGTTTTGGAATTGGTTGGCATACGTTTTGTTCTACCAGTGGTGATTTAGATCTCTCCTATCAGGAACAGGGTATATTGGGGCCAATTTGTTTCCTTGGAATTATCATCAGTTCCAATTTTTGGGGACACTTTAGGACGAAAACGTATTATGATGCCTACACTGTTCCTGGGATTTCGTTTAGTCCTCAGGCCATTTATAGTCCTCAGACCATTTATAAAAGATGGTATGGTCTTAGCTATGATTACTAAAATCTGATTAACATTTTTATTGAGAACAAAAATTGATTATTTTCGGCACCATAACACGCTTCTGTATATCAAGGAAAACGAATTGTCGAAAAATACAAATTAAGTCAGAGATGGGTCTTCTTCTCTACAGACTTATAGTACGGTCACTTTGTACCGGATTTATTAAATCCAGATCGAAATTGTCATTTCCATTGCATATATGTCAAATAAATTCTCATAGAGGAAGTTATCCCGACAAAAGTGCCGTTTTACAACAAATGTCGCGCGTCACTACAAAACGGTAGAAGGTTTAACCCTAAATAATAGGTTTATGAACTTCAAATTAGAACATGACTTAATTTCCTACATATATGTAGTTCGCAACTGTGCCCCACATCTGTCGTACGCCTAATCTAGTATTTCTGTAGAAATGAGATTCTCATTTCTGGCCATTTGGCTAAACAGATAAACATTCTCTTTAAAAACGTGTCAGGCAAAATGACAAAAACATTATTTCCAAGACTACTTATTTTATTACTCGCAGATAAAATCTGAGTCCGATGTTTATCAAAAACAACAACAACAAAATGTTTAAAAATAAATACAATTATGTTATAATTTGCTAAAAACCTTCCGCAAAATGCTATATGAAACCATGCCTCTAACCATACACCCACCCACATAGAGGGAGGAGTATACAAATAAATTGTCTAAGGTCCAATATATGTCTCGAAATGGTATTTTGAGATAAGATTTTTTTCTTTCTCGGTGAAGGAGTTGACAACAGCATCATGACTGAAACAAATGATGATAAAAAATTTTAGAAATAAAAACAACACTTGTTTTTACCAATCATGTAAGCAGCCGCTACTAAATTCCGAATATCTTTTGGAACAAACAACAACAACAAAATAACTTAATTACTGTCTGTTCTCTTGTCTAATTATTTGCATGGGGGGCTTTAGAGGTGTTATAAAACCTTCAGAAAAAATGTTTATATGCCCGTCCGATGTCTTATTTAAAAAAAGGGGTCTGTAAAGGTAAATCCGTGAAAAATACTTTAATAAAAGATAAGCGGGAACGTTGCTACTTGTGTGCTGAGCATCGGCACCGAGAGTAGCCGAAACTATAAAATGTTTGAAACAACTGAAATGCTTTCACATTTCACAACTGTGATCATTCCAAGGGCAATGTAGTGAAAGTGGTACGCCTCCAAAATAAAATCCCGAAACAAAATTCCCAAAAAGGCTGCAGAACATCAAGTCCACAGAAAACAAAAGAAACAAAAAATATCTTAACATCACAAAAATGACTAAATCCGAAAACGTCATGGACAAAAAGGAGAATTCTAAAATTGCCACCATCAATGAGGCTTTGGAAAAAACTCGTAAGTTTTAAAACAACTCAACAATGGAAAAATATTTCTCTAACCTCTTATCCTTTCTTTTCTTTTTTACAGATTTTGGTAAATTCAACAAACAAATAATTATTTTCTCTGGCGCCATCTTGTATAATGTCATCTCGGAATCGGTTGGCATAAGTTTTGCTTTGCCGGTGGTATCCTGTGATCTTGATTTGTCATATCAGGAACAGGGTATATTGGGCGCCATTTGTTTCCTTGGAATTATAGTTAGTTCCCATTTTTGGGGTCTACTGGCCGATACTTTGGGACGTAAACGTATTATGATGCCAACATTGTTTTTGGGATTTTTTGTAACCCTGATCTCCAGTTTTTCCATTAATTTTACAATGGTGGTGGTGTTGCGTTTCCTAAATGGTATTTTGTAAGTATATTAATTTTATTTTTAAACAATTTTTTTTTTAGTTTTTATTGAGAACAAAAGTTAATTGGTTTAGTGATTCGAAAAAGAATTCAGTGGTATTATTAGAATCAAATCCTATCATAAAAAATTAGTTCATTACAGTTTTTCATTTTATTGAGAACAAAAATTAACCAATTTTTGCAGTGACTTTTTAATAATTATTTGAATATGTGTTCCGTTCCAGAACTGAAAAAGTCTACTATTTTTTTTTTTTTTTTTGACTATTTTTGGACATCAAAAAGTCCATCGTTGTAAAAATATTTACATTCTGCCCCATATTCGACAAATATTCTGGCGATCTTCGGTTTTCTTAGTATTGACCCCTAAAATTTTATTAATCTATTTATTGAGAACAAAAATTAGTTGTTAATATATGAAGGCAAATTTTCTGAAAGGCATGGTTTATACAAAACTCCCCGACCTTGCCTACCTTCACGAAAACTTCAATATATCCACAAGCAATAGTTCAGCAAATCCTTCTCGATTGCTGTTCCCTGCCTACACAAAAACTTCAATATATCTACAGGCACAGTAGTCCAACAAAACGCTTCTCGGTACTTTGTATTCTTCAGCCGGGGGATTTCTATGAAAAATAATACCACCCTGAAAAAACCCACAAAAATTCTCTATTTTCTATTATTTTGAGTGCCTGCTTAATTCCGATTACATTTTTTTTATTGAGGACAAAAATTGATTTGTGATGTATTTAGGCAGACCTTTTCCAATTTATAAATCTCTTCTCCAAATCTTGAGCAACCATAACATTACATTGTGTATAGAAGACTGCCCACAATCTGAAGTTCTATAGCCGAACTGAAGTGTGTGTGTAGTGTTCTATCTCCATCTTCTTTCTTCTGTTTGTCTAAAAGGAACCCATGTTTCATCTAAAAGCCAACTTCGTTCATAAAATGTTATCAGGCCTTCAACCCGTATATTAAAAATAATTGTTGGCACATTTTTAACCTAATTGCCTGTAATTTGTCATTTTGGGTTGTGGTAAACCTTCCTACTAAAAATTATAATTATTGGCCCAACTTCTAACTGTAGCTGCATTCTCAATATCGATATTTTCCGGAGTTTGGACACGTGTTCCAACCAATTTATTAGTAATTTAATATTTTGGACTCTTTTTGAGTAGAAATTTACCTACCAAAAAGAATCAACATTGGCCCATTTTCCGGTTAGGCCCATACAATGGTAACCCCCATTATTCGGTATTTTGGGAGGTTTGGGCACGTTTTAATCGAGTTGGCTCTAATTTGATTTTTCAGGTTGCCATGGGATGTCAAATATTAAGAATGATGTATATAGGCATCCCCCATAATTCGCTACTTCCCTAGTTTTGCTATTTAAGAGAGCTTGGAAGAGTGCTTCACCCAATTTGCTGTAATTTTTTATTTTGGGTCTTCTTTGAGTAGAAAATCTCCCCCCCCCCCCATCAAAAATGTGTCAATAATGGCCCAAGTTTCCGGGTATGGGGCATCAAATCTTTCTACCAAATATTATCTACGACAGTTTATGGTTTGTTATAGCTCCCATTATATTTTCGGTATTTTGAAGATTTTGACCGATTTTCCATCCGATAGGGTTTGTAATTTGGTGTAAAGGCTTCTAAAAGGCTGACCTATTTACAAATTTGTGCTGTGTGTATATAGGACCAAATTTAAGGAATTTTGAATAAACACCACGCGGTAGAGGGTAAAAATTAATGACGTTTTTACTTGATCGAATAAAATTTATTGAGAACAAAAATTAATTATTCAAAGTTTATATATATTTTCTTTAAACATTATTTCTTCGGGACTTTAAATGTCACCCAAAAAGTGAAAGACCTAACAGTATGTAGAGGCTAAATTATTTCTCTTTTCTAAGGATATTTATTGAGAACAAAAATTAATTATTTAAATAATGATTTTTCTGTTGGTCCGAGTCTAGTGGACGTCTTGTTCAAAGCTGACTGTTACCGCTCGCAATGTCATCTGATTTATTTGTTAATGGAATTTTTTGAGATTATTTGCCCTCGAGAGGCAAAAGGTGGAAATAAGGTGGAAAGATCAAGTGGAAGACAACATTGTCGAATATAATCTTTCAAACTGGAAAAACTGCGCAAAAGACCGACGCTCCTGGTTCGGGTTCTGGAACGAAAGTTCCGTCACAAGCCAGCTAAGTATGTAGGTATAAAGGGACATCCGGTACACAACTTATCCTGGTCTATTTGCTCGCCTATATAATATCTCTTGGACTCTGGTGTAAAAAGGCACAAAAGAGCGCTTATCTGCACGATCTTTGTCCAAAAGGCATATAAAAGCGAACCAGCTGATGGTTCACACCGAAGGGGAAGCCCACAAATAAGATGGAAAGATCAAGTGGAAGACAACATTGTCGAATATAATCTTTCAAACTGGAAAAACTGCGCAAAAGACCGACGCTCCTGGTTCGGGTTCTGGAACGAAAGTTCTGTCACAAGCCAGCTAAGTATGTAGGTATAAAGGGACATCCGGTACACAACTTATCCTGGTCTATTTGCTCGCCTATATAATATCTCTTGGACTCTGGTGTAAAAAGGCACAAAAGAGCGCTTATCTGCACGATCTTTGTCCAAAAGGCATATAAAAGCGAACCAGCTGATGGTTCACACCGAAGGGGAAGCCCACAAATAAGATGGAAAGATCAAGTGGAAGACAACATTGTCGAATATAATCTTTCAAACTGGAAAAACTGCGCAAAAGGCCGACGCTCCTGGTTCGGGTTCTGGAACGAAAGTTCTGTCATAAGCCAGCTAAGTATGTAGGTATAAAGGGACATCCGGTACACAACTTATCCTGGTCTATTTGCTCGCCTATATAATATCTCTTGGACTCTGGTGTAAAAAGGCACAAAAGAGCGCTTATCTGCACGATCTTTCTCCAAAAGGCATATAAAAGCGAACCAGCTGATGGTTCACACCGAAGGGGAAGCCCACAAATAAGATGGAAAGATCAAGTGGAAGACAACATTGTCGAATATAATCTTTCAAACTGGAAAAACTGCGCAAAAGGCCGACGCTCCTGGTTCGGGTTCTGGAACGAAAGTTCTGTCACAAGCCAGCTAAGTATGTAGGTATAAAGGGACATCCGGTACACAACTTATCCTGGTCTATTTGCTCGCCTATATAATATCTCTTGGACTCTGGTGTAAAAAGGCACAAAAGAGCGCTTATCTGCACGATCTTTGTTCTGGTAATTTTTGTATCTTCTGTATAGACATTTTTTCCGACTGCGTATTAATATTTATTGAGAACAAAAATTGATAACTGCAAATCGAGCCCAAATATATATGGCTGGAACGGCGCATGTTTATTTTCGATATGCCCTCTGAAATTACCAATATGAAATTTGATTATTTGGCATCTGAAAATATAATATGTTGGGCGCCATTTTTTTTTTTTTTATTATTTTTGAACATTTTTTACATACACAAGTATGCTCTTCTATTTGGAGTTATTTTTTATGAAGAAATATATGTGGGATTAGAAGTGAACGAGTTTGAAATTTGCGTAAAAAGTATATTTTTGTAGGAAGGCGCAACTGCTTTCAGTGGCATATCCAACCCCTGAAATTAAAAAAAAAAATGAATCTGTTTATGATTTTAGCAATTGAAATGATGTTGGGTGCCAATTTAAATTAATTTTCCATTTTTTTTCATTCATATACATAAAAAATTTTAAATATGTTATAAATTTTCTGATCATTTTTGTACTTATTCTTGAAGGAACGAATTTTGCGTTGATCCTTTGTGTAATGTTTATTTCTATTTATTGAGAACAAACATTAATTATTTAATCTTCATTTTTTCTAATCGATCGAGTTTCTCCTTCTCTTCCTATAGCATATCCGCCAGTTCGGCCACCATCTATGCCTATATGGGCGAATTCCACTGTGAAAAACATCGTAATCGCGCCGTACTCTATGGATCATTCATTTCAGCCTTTGGTGCGGTTTTCTTTCCGCTAATAGCATGGTTCTTTATCAATCAAGAATGGGAATTTGTGGTGCCATTGATTGGTATAACCTATAAACCATGGCGTTTATTCTTTGTTATGAACGGTCTGTCAGGATTGGTGTGTGGTATTATATTCCACTATTTGCCGGAAAGTCCAAAATATCTATTAACTGCCAATAGGCATGATGAGGCGCTGGAGGTATTGCGTTATATGCATAAGAAAAATACTGAGGCCAATAAGAAATTGCAAAATGAAAGTTTTGAGGTAAAGGAAAAAAACCGAGAGAAAATTATTTATAAAAATTAAAAAATATATTTTTTTCCAGATCACCACTTTACTACCCGATTTGGCAGATATACCCAAAGTAGTGACGGAAACCAAAACGGAACCCCAAAAGAAATCATTCACCTCAATTTTTTTTGGTAATCTGGAATCAAACAGCACCATTGTTTATGCGCCAGCATATACGCAAAACCATTTTATCCTCCGCCATTCTATTTACCACATTCTTTACGGCCCATGGTGTCTATATGTGGTTTCCGTTTATTCTCAATAATGTCAGTTTATATGTGGCCAATTATGATGAGCCCAAAAGGCTATGTGAGATTATACGATTTTCTCAAAGCTCGAATTTTACCATAAATGAACAATCAGAGGTAAGGTTCCCTACCAACCCCCCAAAATGTATATTTCTCAAACATATCTTCTCTTTTTTAGTTTCCGGTGGCTGAGAAGATCTGTGTCACCAAACTGGAAATTGATACGTATAAGCATACCATGTCCTTGGAAATTATTTATGTCACTCTTCTGCTTTTGGTTATTTATGCCAATCGTAGATTTGGACGCATTCCCATTTTGTGTAAGTATTAAATATCTAGAAGATCTTTGCAATGGGTTTAATAATTGTTTCCCTTTTTCTAGGTATTGTCCTCACACTTTGTGGAGTCTGCGGTGTTCTCAGCTTATTAATTGATATTCCCATGGTATCGATATATCTATTTCTCATCATGCTCTGTTCCGGTCTGGGCACAAATGTCATGAATGCCATTGTTGTGGATATTTATCCCACAAGTTTAAGG
Organism: Musca vetustissima; assembly: GCF_032173495.1. NCBI lineage: Eukaryota > Metazoa > Arthropoda > Insecta > Diptera > Muscidae > Musca > Musca vetustissima. The sequence continues at coordinate 65,668 of NW_026874038.1, read as the reverse complement.
TAAGTTAAAACATTCCCTTATAAATCAAAAGATATATAAAAGTAAAACCGAAAACAATTTCGATCAAATGAAGATTCTTGCAGCTTCTAAACATAAATAATTTTATTGAGAACAAAAATTAATTGGAGTTTTCAATGAGTTTTCCATCATAAAATATTTTACAGAGAGAGTTTCGAATGCTTGTTTCTATTTTCCAAACAAAATATTTATCCCGATGGCTTCTCCCTGAAAAATTGCTACTTTTCGAAAATTCCCATCAGACTGCTTTCAGCTCGTCTATAAAGTCTTCCTTCAGTTCTTCTTTTTTTCTTGTGAAGAAAAATTAATTGTGGTTTTTGAAGGCTCTTGCTCTTGAAGATATTGCTCGCTTCCATTTTGTTCAGAAGAATAATTTATTGAGAACAAAAATTAATTATTTTTCATTGTTGTTTTTTATTTTCTTTTCCAGAGCCATGGCTGTTTGCATTTCACTAATGGTGGGTCGCATTGGCAGTGTCACCGGCAGTAATGTTTTAGGTGCTCTCATCGAAACGCATTGTGAAGAGGCCCTTTACACTTCATCATTTGCATTGGTGGCAGCGGCCATTTTGGCTCTACTAATGCCTAAGGCACCATTGGAGAAGAAGAAAAAACCAAGCATCGAAGAAGCTAATTAGTTTTTAAGAGTTTTACTACTGTGTTAATTATTTTTTATATAAATTATTTATTATTATTTTTTTAATATAAGAGAGTTGATTTTAAACTCATAACAAGCAATAACAACATTTGAATCTTATGGCGTAAATTTCTACTCCGGAAAAACACGATTCGAAAAAGATTCCAGGGTAGGAAAGAATTCTTAATCGGTAAAAACGAATCACATCACGAATCACACACATATCACAATTATCGGAATAGTGATCTCCAGAATGTTTGAGTTTAGTAGTAGTTGTGTAGGGTACGATATAGCCGGCCCGTTCGACAACACTACCCCGCTGTCTGGTTTTAAAATAGAATAATGCATCAGGTGCCTATAATCAGATTTTCTTTACAATGAAGGCGTTGATACTGAACTTAGGCCACTGGACTTAGAACAGCTGAACCTTGAATAGTAGATAAATATATTTTGCAAATCTGTTGTAGCCTCTCTAGGTATATTGCTTTAGAACCGCATAAGGAGGTTTGTAAGCTCCTTACAAAATAAGTAGAATATATCATATTTCTTCTAAACTTTTACTTGCTCAACTCGCTGCTTACATTAAATATTAAGCTAATCAATTTTTGTTCTCAATAAATTACTTAAAAAACTTACTATTTTTTCTATACAGATAACCTGCACATAATCCCGGCTGTTAAAAATATTCGACATATAGACGAAGGTGTATTTCAGATCATTTAGAGAAGATCGCCCAATACAATTTATCCATAAAGATCGCTGATATCGGTCCGTGTTCTTGCATCTCTTTTATTGGTGTTATTTCTCCAATTTCAAAACGTCTTTAAACTTTTGTGTAAAATTCAATCTCCGTTACGGCCTAAAATTACAGGTAGTCTATAAAGTCTTTCATGCTTTCAGCTCGTTTATAAAGACTTCCTGGCTTGCAGTTCTTCTATAAAGTCGTCTTATGGCTCTTCTATAAAGACTCCCTTCAGACCTGCTTCAGCTCGTCTATAAAGACCCGCTTCAGCTCATCTATAAAGACCTGATTCAACTCTACTATAAAGACCCGCTTCAGCTCGTCTATAAAGATCCGCTTCAGCTCGTCTATAAGGACTCCTTTAAGCTCGTCTATATAAAGACTCCCTGCAGCTCGTATATAAAGACTCCCTTCAGCTCGTCCATAAATACATCCCTCAGCTGTCCAATTAAGAAGACCAACAGCTCGTCATGTATATTCATATTTATTGAGAACAAAAATTAATTGTTTGAAGCCTTTTGCTACCTTTGAAGCCTTGTTGACCTTTCTTGGGTCAACTGAAATGAAAAAAGATGTATTTTTGCAATATTATTCTCCAGATAAGATTACTGCAATACTCCTCACCTTAAGTTGACCACAATTGTCTTTGAAGTTTTACCCGATTGAGTACCCATCCATTCGATTTTTCTCTGAACCCTCAATAAGGCCCAGAACAGAAAGATTCATCTTCGACTCTATTTTTAATTTATTGAGAACAAAAATTGATTGTTCGAAGTATTTTCAGCTCACATAGGTCCAAATATTTCGTTTTCGATCAACTGTAAAGAAAATGTGTTTTTTATTCTTGTCAATATTAAATTTTTATATAAAAACTCCTCCAATAGCCCTCCCTTAAAGTTGACCACAATCACTTATGACAATTGTCTTGGAGGTTTTACCCGATTGACTACCCATCGATTCGATTTTCTTGACAATCTCCAAGCCCTCAACGACACGCCCGAATACTACATGACGATTATCCAGCCATGTAGTTTTTACAGTTGTCACAAAAAATTGTGAACCATTTGTATTGGGTCCAGAATTTGCCATCGATAATGTACCGGCCTCCGTATGTTTCAATACGAAATTTTCATCATCAAATTTGGCGCCATAAATCGATTTGCCACCGGTACCATTGTGCGCTGTAAAATCCCCACCTTGACACATAAAATTCGGTATAACACGATGAAAGGTGGAACCTTTATAGCCGTAGCCTTTTTCGCCTGTACACAGGGCGCGGAAATTTTCCGAGGTTTTGGGTACGATGTCAACACGTAGCTGGAAGGGAAATAAGAAACAAAGAAAACCAGTGGAGGCGGGAACGATTAAATTTTGTTAATAACTATTTATTTGGAAAAATAATAACAATCTTTTATAACATTTTACATATTTTAAATTTTTGGATCTACTTAATTTCCCCACAATCGGCAATAATAATCTCCTTCATGGGACGACCTTCGGGACAGCCATAGGATTCAATTTTCTTAACAACATCCATACCTTGTATAACCTGACCGAAAACCACATGCTGGCCATCCAGCCAGGGTGTCTTAACGGTGCAAATAAAGAACTGTGAACCATTTGTGTTGGGCCCAGCATTGGCCATGGATAAAATACCAGGACCGGTGTGTTTTAGCTTAAAGTTTTCATCCTTAAATGTTGTACCATAAATCGATTTGCCACCGGTACCATCATTTTTGGTGAAATCACCACCTTGACACATAAAGTTGGGTATCACCCGATGAAAAGAACAGCCCTTGAAGCCAAACCCCTTCTTGCCCGTACACAATTGTCGGAAATTCTCCGCTGTTTTGGGTACAACATCTTTGCGAAGCTGTAAATAATTGTTTCAATATTAAGAATGTCAAAAAATTGAAAGTGGAACATAACATTGCTAAGGCTTGCAAGCGTTTTGCTATTTTCAAAGCCAGAATCGTGATTGATGTAATGAAAATTTGTTTGTGTGGGAGGGTGAAAGAAAAGCCATGTCAGTTTTTCCACAAATTCTTTATTGAAATATATAATTGATGAAATGATTTTCAATAACGGTAATGAATTAATAAAAAATATCAACCACTTTTCTCTTCCTCTCCTCCTCCTCCTCATTTCATTTCACCACAATCCTGAATGACCACCTTCTTGCTGGGCTTTCCCGAATCACTACCAAAACTTTCGATTTTCTTCACAACATCCATGCCCTCGACCACATTACCAAACACAACATGTTTACCATTTAGCCATTCCGTTTTGGCAGTGCAAATAAAAAACTGAGAACCATTAGTATTGGGTCCAGCATTGGCCATCGATAGAATACCCGGTCCTGTGTGCTTCAATTGGAAATTCTCATCGGGAAAACATTCACCATAAATCGATTTGCCTCCGGTGCCGTTGTGTCGTGTAAAATCACCACCTTGGCACATGAAGCGAGGTATGATGCGATGAAATGCCGATCCCTTGAAGCCAAATCCTTTTTCGCCAGTACAAAGGGCGCGAAAGTTTTCACATGTCTTCGGTACAATATCGGAACGTAGCTGTAAGGGAAGTAGATTTTTTGCGGGGAAGCCATATTAAAAATTTATAATTTATCATACAAAAAAAGGACATGGAACAAAGAACACCAGGGGGTACGGCTTTTTTGTTAATTCAGCGGGAAGAGTTAGAGATTAAAATTGGAAAAAAGAAAATTGAAACGACTGAAAATGACTGCCGACAATAATGACTGACCTCCGCATAAATACGCAGCGAACTTTAAAACTAAGTCAATCACTTTTTGTTCTCAATAAATTCTTAAAAAAAAACGAACGTGTTTTCTATTAAACCCCAGAGCTGCATACGGCCCTTAACGGAGCCAATCAATTTTTGTTCTCAATAAATTCTGAAAAAAAAACTGAGAGGAGTCTGAATAGACGACCTGTGGGGAGTCTTTATAGACAAGTTGAGTGAATTCTTTAGAGCTGAAGGGACTCTTTATGGAAGAGCTGGAGGGAGGGAATCTTTATAGACGAGGACAAAAATGTATTAGCTCCTTTCATCTCATCTCTAGAAAGACTCCCTTCAAATCGTCTTGAAGTTCTTCATTGGTATTCCAATAATAATATCTTGAGCTCGTATATAAAAACGTCCTTCCGTTCACCTCATATACTAGCTCTTTTCAGGTCGTAAACACTAAGCTAATCAATTTTTGTTCTCAATAAATTCTTAAAAGAATTGCGGGTTTTCTATTAAACCCCAATGCTGCATTACTGCCCTTAAGCTCGTCTTGAAAGACCCCGTTCAGCTCATCTCTAGAAAGACTCCATTCAAATCGTTTTGAAGTTCTTCATTGGTATTCCAAAAATACTATCATGAGGTCTTCTATAAAAACGTCCTTCAGTTCACCTCATATATAAATACTGAATTTTTCTCGTTTATACCAGCTCTATTCAGCTCGTCTTGGTATTTTTCATTGAAATACAGATCCTCTAGAAAGTCTCCCTTCAGCTTTGTTCTATAAAGACACCATTCAAGTCGTTGATACATAGTCTATGACAAAAAATCAGCACCCAAAAAAATGATTCGCAATTTTTTGTGACAACTGTAAAAACTAAGTGGCAGGATAATCGTCATGTCGTCGAGGATTTGAAGATTGTCAAGAAAATCGAATCGATGTGTAATCAATTGGGTAAAAATTCAAAGATAGTTATCGTGATGCTGGTCAACTTTAAAGGAGCAGTATTGAAGGAATTTTGTATGGAAAATAATATTGAAATAATAAAACTTTTTTTTGTTTTCAGTTCAGGCCGAAGAAGAAGGACTTTGGAGTCAAAAGGATTCAAAAAATCAATTTTTGTTCTCAATAATTATGAATATACAAGAAGTCTTGAGAGAGAGCTGTAGAGTGTCTTTATAGACGAGCCATATGGCGTAATTCTGGGCAAGATGAAGGGGGTATTTAAAGACGGACTGTTGGGCGTCTTCATAGACGAGATAAATCGCTTCTTTATAGATGAGGGGCTTCTTTATAGACGAGATGAAGGTCAGAGATTCTTATAAAAGAGCTGAAAGCCTGGGAGAATTTTTACACTACATGTTTTAGGTCAGATAGCATTTTTAGACCTATTGAATGTAGTAATAAGCTCGTGTCGGCTCGTTTATAATGACCCTCTCAGCTCATTTATAAAGAATCCCTTCAGCTCGTCTATAAATAATCCCTACAGCTTGTCTATAAAGAATCCTACCAACTGGTCTATAACTACTGAATGATCAAAATTGACTCTATCATAAGGATAACACTCATTATACGGTTATTTTTTTCGCATGGAAAAATATTCGCTAATGATTTTTCTTTCGCACAGAAAAAAATTCTGTAATTAATTTTTTTTGCATAGAAAAAAATTTGGTAATGATTTTTTTTCATATTGAAAACCAATTTTAAAGAGTTTAATTTCTGGCCACCTAAAAATATGCTTTAAAATGGGTACAATATTTTTCCTTATTGTGACCTAGAAATTTAATATAAAAGGTGCACAAAACTCACATAATTTTGTCCGATCAATACGAAATTCGAAATATCATACCGTATTGGGTCTTTAATGGTGTGTGTAAATTTAATAAAATTGTTTTCTTTTCAGTAGACCGAAAAAGATATAGATGGACCTCAGAAAGGTGAAAAGGCTTCAAACAATCAATTTTTGTTCTCAATAAATATGTTAATACCTGATTTTTTAGAATTGAAGGCAAGAATAATTTTATAGCAATAGATGATGCTTAGAACGTATTTATAGTCGAGCTGTGAATCATTTTCATATATCATATCGTATCGGGTCGTTAATGTGTGAGATAAGTTTCGTTAAATTTGGTTGAAATTTATATATAGCTCCCTCTATATTTCTTTCGATTAGCACGAAATTTTGCATAGCGTATTAGATTGAGTGTAGATTGTTGCGTGCTAAGTTTCATTGAAATCGTTTCTGATTTAGGTATAGCTTCCATATAAATGTTCGTCCGATTTTATGAAAATAGTGCCCCAAAGCCAATATATTTCTTTCGATTAGCACGAAATTTTGCATAGCATATTATATTGAGTCTGGAAGGATGTGTGCTAACTTTCATTGACAACGGTTGAGATTTAGCTATAGCTCCCATATAAATGTTCGTTCGTTATCGGTAAATGATGTACCAAAGCCCCTATATTTCTTTCGATCTCCTCGAAATCAAGAAAATCGAATCGATGTGTAATCGTATTAGATTGAGTGTAGAATGATGTGTGTGTTTCATTGAAATCGTTTGAGATTTAGATATAGCTGCCATATAAATCTTCGTCCGATTTTCTGATAAATAGTGCCCCAAAGCCCCTAGGTTTCTTTCGATTATCACTAAATTTTGCATAGCGTACTAGATTGAGTCTGGAATGTTGTGTGCTAAGTTTCATTGAAATCGTTTCAGATTTAAATCGATTATATTTCCGATTTTTCCGATATAGCTGCCATATAAATCTTCGTCCGATTTTAAAAAAATGGTGCCCCAAAGCCCCTATATTTCTTTCTTTAGATTTACATGAAATTTTGCATAGCGTATTATATTGAGTCTGGAATGTTGTGTTCTAAGTTTCATTGAAATCGTTTCAGATTTAGATATAGCTGCCACACAACTCTTCGTCCGATTTTATGAAAATTCTGCCTCAAAGCCCCTATATTTCATTCGATTTACATGAAATTGTCCATACGGTATGAGATTATGTCTAGACCAATGTGTGCTAAGTTTTGTTAAAATCAGTTCAGATTTAACTATAGCTCCCATATATATTTCCGTCCCATTTTCTATAAATGCTGCACCAAAGCCCCTACATTTCTTTCTATCTACACGAAATTCTGCATAGCGTATTAGATTGAGTGTAGAATGTTGTGTGCTAAGTTTCATTGAAATCGTTTCAGATTTAGATATAGCTCCCATATATATCTGCTCCCGATTTTCAGTAAATGGTGCCCCAAAGTCCCTATATTTTCTAAAGGCTTGGGGAGCACATTCAACAAAATAAAAGGCATTAATCGACATTTAAACAATCATCTATCTTTGATCCGCACATCAAAAAAACAAAACAAAGAGGGTTTCTTTTGGACAGGAAAAAAAGTAGAATGTTTTTGTTTTTTATTTTTGTAAAATAATAATAAAAAAGAATTTCTTTTTTGTTTTAGGGAATTTGTTGTTGTTGTATTATTATTAAAGAGAACATATTTTTGTTGTAATATATAATTATTATACTTTAAGCATATTCATTTTTTGTTGTTGTAATTGATAATTTTGTTAGAAGGGGGGAAAGGAATGAGAAATGCGTTGTGGTGTGTGGGCGGTTGAGTGGGTGGGTGGGTGATTGAGGCAAGCATCTTTAAAATGAGATATACAATATCCATGGATTTCAAATCCCGTGCTCATGGCTCCTCCTCCTCCTTGCTTCCTGATTCTCCAATTTATAAATGGATAAAAGGGCGGGCAGTTGGACACACCCTCCCACCCATACCACACCACCCTTAACACTTCTTGCAAAGTATTTTTGTGGGGTTTTCTTAGAGAATTTTAAATGCTTTCTTCTTCAAATCTTCCAATCTGCCGTTTCGTTTCTTCTTGGTTTTCTTAAAATTACAATTATTAAAATATATAGTTGTTGTTGTGTGTTGCTGTTGTTGTTGTTGTAATTGTCTGCATTACCAGGGGGGGTGGGAATGCAGCAATATACACCACGTGTATGTTGGGGGCAGGGTTCTTTGTTTACAATGCACCACAATCGGCCACAACAATCTTCTTGCTGGTCTTGCCCGATTGCGAGCCATACGATTCGATTTGCTTGACCACATCCATGCCATCGACAACCTGGCCGAACACAACATGTTTGTTATCCAACCAAGCGGTCTTCACGGTACAAATGAAGAATTGGGAGCCATTGGTGTTGGGGCCAGCATTGGCCATGGACAAGATGCCGGGACCGGTGTGCTTTAGGGTGAAGTTCTCATCGGCGAACTTGTTGCCATAGATGGATTTACCGCCAGTGCCGTTGTGGTTTGTGAAATCACCGCCCTGGCACATGAAATTGGGAATGACACGATGGAAACAGGAGCCCTTGTAGCCGAAACCCTTTTCGCCGGTGCAGAGAGCACGGAAATTCTCAGCGGTCTTGGGAACAACATCGCTGCGGAGCTGTACGGGGGAAAAGAAACAAAAACGAAAACAAAAAAACATGAAGAGACATGATTAGAGATGCTGTTAATGTGGTATGATGGGCTGGGAGGGGAGGGGGTATGTTGGTATGTATGTGTGCAGGGTTAGAATATGGCTAAAATATTTTTGGGTTCTCTAGGAGGTTAGTAGCAATACACACACATTTACACAAACACAGATATATTCTAAAAATAAAAGCTAAAGGAATTTTCAAAGTATTTGCTCAAGAAGTTCAGAACCACAAAAAATTTCCATAAATTTTTAAAAATTCAAATCTTTTTTATTATTAAAAAAAAAAAATAAAAATTCAAGCCATCTATAATTCATTTAAATTCTGATATGTACAAAACAAATTGCATATTCAATCCTTTTACTCCTCTCATCCCGTCCTCCTCCATCTTCACACAACATCACACTGTCCACAATCGGCAATGACAACTTTCTTGCTGGGCGTCCCATTTCGCCGACCCAATTCATCCATTTTTCGCACAACCTCCAAACCTTCAATGACACGGCCAAAGACAACATGCCGCCCATCGAGCCACGGTGTCTTGGCGGTACAAATGAAAAATTGCGAACCATTTGTGTTGGGTCCCGAGTTGGCCATCGACAATATGCCGGGACCCTCATGCTGCAGGGTGAAATTTTCATCTTCAAATTTACCGCCATAAATCGATTTGCCACCGGTACCATTGTGCGCGGTAAAATCACCACCCTGGCACATAAAATCCGGTATTATACGATGAAATGTACAGCCCTTATAGCCGAAACCCTTTTCGCCCGTACATAGGGCACGGAAATTTTCAACAGTTTTGGGTACAATATCACATCGTAACTGTGGGTGGGTGGTAAGGCAGCGGCAGACCACAAATTGGATGGGTGGATGGGTGTTTGATTGGTTGTTTGGGTTCATTGTTGTTGTAAGGAATAAGGATGGAAGAGGAGAGGTAAAATGGATACAATGTAATAAAAATAAGTTTTTTTGATTGTGTGTGTGTGGTCAAACTAAATAAAAATCAATAAAATCTATCAATTCTATTACAAATACAAATGCTAATGATGGCATGTGTGGCCTTGAGAGATAATAAGAAAAAAAATACAAAAACTGTAGGCATTTCGAAAAAAAAAACTATTTTTAGAAAAAATATTTTCAAATAAAAATTCTTTTCGATTTTTTTCTAAACGAAAGAAATATTTTCAATTTTTTTTACAAAAAAAATGTTTTGATTTCAATAAAAAATATTTCAAATATGAAGAAATTTTTTAAATTTTTTCCTTCACAAAAAAGAAATAGTTTTGATTTTTTTATCTATTTTTAAAAAAATTTTAATTCTCAATAAGAAAAAAATTATATTCGAATTTTTTTCTATACGAGATAAAAATTATTTTCGATTTTTTTCTTACAAAAAAATGCTTTGATTATTTATATATTTATATTTCGTTTTTATACAAAAAAAAATTGTTTTCTATACGAAAAAATTGTTTTCAATTTTTTTTCTATACGAATCGAATTTTTTCTCTACGAAAAAAATGGTTTTGATGTTTTTCTATACGAAAAATAAATTATACCGATTTTTTTCTATATGAAAATACATTGTTTTACATTTTTTTCTGCACAAACAAATATTTTCGAAAAACATTTTTTTTTTTTTTAAAAAAAAATAATTTCGATTTTTTTCCGTAGGAAAAAATTATTTTCGATTTTTTTATATAAGAAAAAAATTTTTTTTCGAATAGAAACAAATTTGAACATATTTTTTTTCGTATAAAACTTCTTTTCAATATTTTTTCCAGGTAAAAGAAATTAGAATATTTTTCTATAGATTTTTTTCCGATTTTTTTTTTTATAAAAAATTATTATTAAAAAATTATTTTCAAAATGTTTTTCTTTACGAAACGAAAAATTGGTTTCTATACGAAAAATACAACAAATTTCGAATAATAAAAAAAATCGAATAATAAAAAGAAAATTCGAAAAATAAAAAAAAATCGAAAAATAAAAAAAATTTTCAAATAATAAATAAGTTTCGAAAAATAAAACAAAATCGAAAAATAAAAAAAAATCGAAATTTTTCCATAATTTTATCAAATACCAATACGAAAAAAATATTTTTGTATTTTTATATGAAAAAAAAATTCTGTTCGATTTCTTTTCGGATAAAAAAAATTTTAATATTTTTCTATACGATATTTTTTAGAATTTGTTTATGTGAAAAAAAATGTTTTCGAATTTTTAATGCAAATAAAATAATGTTTTCGAATTTTCTAAACGTTTTTGTTTTTCTTCGATTGTTTAAGGGAAAAAAATAACATTGGATTTTTTTAAATAAAATTTTAAAAAATTTGTATAGAAAAAAATTCGAAAATAATTTGTTCGTATAGAAAAAAAGTCGGTAACCAATTTTTTTCGCATAAAAAAATCGATAACCAATTTTTTTCGCACAAAAAAAAAGATAACCAATTTTTTCGCATAAAAAAAATTCGGTAAACAAAAAAAAAATTGTTTTCTTATAGATAAAATTAAAAAAAAAAAACATTTTTTTTGTCGGTAAAAAACATCTGAAAAATCCGAAATATTTATTTCACCTTGCACAATAAACAATTCTTGTTGTGCTAAACAATTTCTCTCGTCTCTTATCCACTAGCCTAGGTAATTAACAAAAATAATAAAAAAAAAAATCGAACGACTTTAATTAGAACACACACACACATACACTTGGATGGCTTGAGAAAATGAATCATTATTTCAAATCTCTACACATTTGGTTACTAATTTATTATTTCTCATAGGTGTGTTATTTTTTTCTGTTTATAGTTATGACATCAGAGAGAGTAGTATTGATGGTGGTTGGGTGTATTGGTCATTTTTAAAACAAGTTCTGTTATCCGAAATTGTGGAGGAGGGGTTTATCAGGGGATTATTATATCAACAACTCAACAATTGCAATATATATGTATGATTTAATAAATTTAAATATGTTGTTTGATTTAAATAATAAATTGAAATAATGAATATTGTAAAAAAATAGCAATATTCGTTGGAATATGTAAACCACCATTAATCAAATTTGTTTCAATCTGATAGCCTTGTGATTGTCGTCATTTGTTATTGTCCCCTCTCATCATATCATCAAAAAGGACAAATATTGGAGGAGTTTATTTCAATAAAACGCCCGGAATATGACCTTCCATTTTGTAATTAATCGACCTGTCAGCCTGCCATTACAAAATAGAGTAGTCAATGTATAAAGCCACACACACACATGCATTCCATTGCCATTATTTATTTTTTGAATTTGAAAACGAAATCTAATAGTTTCAAAACCCAATAGTAGCCTTACACACAATTACCTAAAATTGGTGCATAACTTGTCCAATTAGTAGTCCAACCAATGACAGTTAAGGTAATTTGGCCTTAGCGGATTGCGTTTCCAGCCATCTATCTCACAGATAGCAGCAGGCAATGACATGCCAATCAACGTTGTCCTGCATTTGTTTAAAACGACTCCCAACCTCTATCTCTCATCTTGTGTTTTTTTATTTTATTTTATACATTTAATGTGGGTGGATGTCTGGTAAAAGTTGGCTGGCTACATTGTGGGTGGTCGGTCCGTGGTCTACTTTCCTTCCACATTTCTTTTTATTTTGTTATCTTCTGGCAATAAACAAATAGTTTCGTGTGTCACAATTAAATATTTAACGTTTTTTTTTTCCTTTTTAAACATTTATAAGTTGGAAATTATAGGCGGGCAGGCAAAGTACTGAATCTATAATTTGGCTATATTAATCTGGCTTTTAGGTCACATGGGTGTGACCCTGTCACAGACAACTGTGGCATGACATTTACAACTTAGCAATTTTGTTTTTATTGTAATAAACATCAAGGGATAGTAATCGAAAACAATTTTTTTCGTATAGAAAAAAAAATCGAAAACAATTTATTTCTTATAGAAAAAAATTTGAAAACAATTTATTTCGTATAGAAAAAATTTGAAAACAATTTATTTCGTATAGGAAAAAAATCGAAAACAAAAAAATGTATTCCGAAAAAACAAATTTTAATGACCATCTGCTCCTACTTAGAAATATTATGTTGCCAAGGGGCAGTAATATTGCTTATCAGAAAGAAAAAAAATTGGAAAAAAAATTTGGAAAACAACAAAACTGATAATAGTAACGCACAGGCCCCCACCATATATGTTCCCATTATTACATTTATTTTTACACTTGTTTTATAGAAGTAAAAGGTGAAACAATATTTTTTGCTGATAATAAAAATAAAGGAAACCACGATAAGAATTTGCTTTTCTCTTATCTCATAACAAAAAAAGAAAATAATAAAAGGAATTATTAGAAGGGATGTGGGGTAGATTAAAAAAAAAATAGCTATTCTCACATTACATAGATTATTGTTTTAGTAGATTATTTAGAAAGTGTATCATAAAAAAAGTCGCCACTGGTTTTGTGACCGATATTTGGAGTTGTGTGGTGGACATTGATTGGGATGATTGATTTTGATATTAAAAAAATAAATAATTTCCAACGACTGTCACATTTCAGTCCATTGAGTAAGAACACAGTACAATAACAACGACTGTCTCTATGTATGAGAGAAAATTAAACCATCTCACAATAGAAGGATATTTAACTCCTTATTATGGGCGATAGGCGATTTGACGATATAAGTACCTCCAATGTTCCGTAGGTTTAATTATTTTCAAAACCAATGAAAAAGCTTCGAATTTTTTTTTTTAATTCTCATCATAAGTAGTAGTGCGGCATAAGATGAATATATGAGCTGGACTGGGAGGTCTTGGAATTCTGATCACGACGAAGTTATATGTTATGTAGGGAGATTGATCACGACGAAGTTATATGTTATGTAAGAGATATTCAGATTGAGAGACTCAATTACATGCCATGTTTTTTCGCATTCTCTATGCGGAGATTTTAAAATTCAAAAAATAATTCATTAATGGCTCCTAAGATTTCTTATGGTGAAAATTTTATAGAGACTTGCGGTGACTTAAGCCTACAATGCAAATATATTTAAAAATGTACTGAAATCTCCTTATTATAAAATTAATACTTTCCTATTTAATATTCTACACGTTTATATATTGTTGATTTTATATATTGTTGATACTCCACCACTAGTTGTTGTTTCCCTTTTCTTATTCTACATCTCTTCTTTCTATACCATTCCTTTCTATAATTCATCTTTAGAGCTTAAATTCTACAGTACTGACCTTGAATCCAAAAAATTTCAATTTTCGTCAAACGACGCTTAAGGCTTCACTGAATATTTTCAAAAAAACAAGTTTTGATATGGTATCCTTAATACTTCATATTTAAACCTATGAAAAAAATATTTCATTATTATTCAATATTTCTGGTTCAACACTATTCAGACAAAAAATACTCCACTAGTTCTTCCTATTCTACATCTGTTCTTTCTATACCATTCCTTTCTATAATTCATCTTTAGGGCTTACATTCTACAGTGCTGATCTTGAATCCAAAGAAAATTTAAATAATGATCCAGGACATAAAATTTTTTGGAGACTGTCTTGAAATAATATTCTCAAATTTATAACTCCTTCGGTTGCCTCATCAATATCATAATCGGTAAAAATAATTTCATTAATTTTTTTTTTCAATATTTCTTCTTCAATTCTAATCACACAATATTTACTACATTAGTTAGTGTATTCCCTCTTTGCCTACATTGCTTCTTTACATAACATGACCTTCAATAATTCATCTTTAGGTAGACAACACCTTAAAGCTGAGTTTCTATAATTTTCGATACAGTGCTGCTGACTTTCTTCGGGAAATTTTATCCCCAAATTATCTATTTATCATGCTGATGATCTACCAAATACAGTAGATATCGGATATAAGAAACTCAAAAAAAAAAGCCGGAGATTTCATTCTTTCTGCGTTTTTTCTTATATGGAATCTTGAAATGTATATTCTCAAATTTACAACTTTTCATTTGTGTCCTCTCTTTCAATTATTCTAACCTGTAAAAATAATTTCATTAATAATTTTATTAAATATTCCATTAATATGTTTTCTTCCTCACAATAATACTTCTCTATTTGGTATTCCCCTTGTTTCATTTGCATATGTTCTCCCTATACACATTTGCCAATATAAATTCATATAGACAGTCAACTGATCTCAAATTCTATTAATGAATTCCAAATTTATTACATTTCCTCTATACCTGTAAAATGGTGGTAATTTCATTATTGATTTTTTTTTAATTTCTTTAAACTTTTTTGTACCTAAAATAATACTTCCCTAATTGTTATTGCCGTCTTATACATATCTTCTCTCTTTCTATGCCTTTCTTTATTTTGTGGATTTGGATTTTGCTAGTTTTACATTACAATTTTTTTACTTCTCATTCTAACCTAACCTGCAAAAATATTACTATTATATATTTTTTTATAAAGTTCCATTTAAATTGTATGCTTTTATTACAATTCTTGCAATAATACTTCCCCTTAGTTTGGTATTTCCTTCCTTAATATCTCCTTTTTCCTTTTCTTATCTTCTTTACATTCCATATCGTCACTTATCCCCTTTTACCCTTTTACATTGATTGTGACACTAGTGTACAGTGGTGTTGTATATTGTCTGCCTGTGATTTCATGCATGCTGGCTGTCAAAAGCCTGTGACACTAGTGTACAATGTTGTTGTTGTATATTGTCTGCCTGCTTGCTTTCATGCATGCTGGCTGGATGGCTGTCAAAAGCCTGGGCATGAGAATAACAACCATTGTGAATGATCATTCTTACTCAGAGAGCCATGATTAGTTACAATGGGGATATATATGACAATAAGAATTGCAAAGTACTAAATAACAATCAATTTTAAAGTATTTAATAAATAATATATGGAAGGAAAAAATAGTTTCCAGTTAATTTTTTTGCAATAGATTTTCTTTATGCATTGTGTGGTGGTGGTGTTAGTGTGCTATTACAACTCATGCGCTTAAACTCAAGGTCATTGCTGGTCATTTGCTTTGGCATGTGTGTGCAAAAAAAATCAGGCAAAGGGGGAAAAACATGTTTTTCTTTGCCCAAACAAAATAAAACCACTATTAATTGTTGTTGTTATTGTTTTTAAAACAAATGCTAATTCTTTTTTTTATAAATTAAAGTTTATCACATTTTTTATAAACCAAAGAATAAAATGGAATATTCCAAAACGCCGTCGTCGTTGTTGCTGTTGTATTAAAAAACAGCGCTGTGGCTGAGAACGCCGCTGAAACAAACACATTCACACACACATATATGGACGATGAAATAGGTGTGCAAACAATAAACACACGAGGTGGCGGGAAACAAGAGGGGAAAAAATTCCAGAAGAAATTGCCTGCCAGCTTGATTAAAATAAGCAGCAAGTTTGATTTTGCTATTCTTGAAATAAAAGCTATTATACAAAAAAAAGAAAAAGCAAGCAGCAACAAGAAACTCTTTACACACCAACACCAATAAGAGAAAAATAACCTCCCAAACATGAAATGACAAGCGCTACTAAATCGAAAGAGAGGGAGAGATAACATGACATCAACAAAAATTCCCGCCGCCGGCCGGCAAGCCATCAAATGATTGATATCTGCTGTGCAATATTTTTTTTAATAGACAAAATTTTATTTTTGGGCATGTGTCCCTCGCCCTCCTGCTCATACTCCCATGGCTACTAGATTTACAATAAATCATCAAGGTTCCTACTGCTGCTAATAAGAAAAAAAAAAATAACAACAACAAGCCACCAAGTAAAGAGATAATTGTCCGTCCACAATCCCATTGTCGTGAAATTCTCACGTTTTCTATTACAATGAGACGTCGTTGGATATGTCATCGGTTCGTTCACGCCAAACCAACAAACCGAACGACCAACACATGCGCATCCTTTTGGGTTAATCATGTTTTTTTTTCGTTCTTACTTCTCTACTTCCAACACAGCCACAGAACACAAGTCAGCTTTTTC
Source organism: Musca vetustissima (assembly GCF_032173495.1). Lineage (NCBI taxonomy): Eukaryota > Metazoa > Arthropoda > Insecta > Diptera > Muscidae > Musca > Musca vetustissima. Next base: position 49,033 of record NW_026874038.1, on the reverse strand, counting down.
TTCTTCTACATACACGTTGTTCACACTTTATGACAAACACACTCTGCACACCAACAACGAAGGCGGCGTGTCGTTTTTTGCAATTTTTTTTTTCACCAAACTGCAAGTAACTGAACAAATTCTTCATTGCAAAAAAAAGTAGCACTATGACGCCTCATTCTAACCTCACTTCTTCCTGAGTGGTATTTTTTTATTCTTTACTGCAAAGCAAATACTTGAAATTCCTTTTTTACTCTGGTATTCCTATTAACAAACACACATACATGCAAACACACATTTTTATCCTTCTTTAATATCACAATATTTTCTACTTTTTTTCATAACTTCTATTGCATTAAAAAAGCCCCAACATAATTGAAATGCATAAATAATTTAAAAGAAATTATTATCTTTGCTTCTCTCTTACCTCCATAACAATGCGGCCCAATGGCTGACCATCAGCGGTCATATCAAAGAAGACACGAGGTAAACCCATTTTTCCTTTACTAGCGAAATTGCGTACACTGAGAAATCCAAATTGCAACTGAGCCGATTTGATTCCAGTTGTCATGAACGAAGCTGTGATTGGCCGCGACGCGCCAGCACCAGCTGTCATCTTGACGCATCGTGCCAGTGTTGCCCCTAGGAATGACATTTTCTTTTTCTCTTGTTTTGTGCTTAATTTACCTGATTATAAATGCCAACAGCAAGTTAAATTGCAATTAAATCGCCTGGTTTTCAACTTTTCTCTTTTATGCAACTTCACGTGCAATTGCCGGCAGCGCGTTAGAATAGCGGTTGTTTTTTTGTTTTTGTTAAAATTGCGTAAGAATTTTTTTTGGCAAAGTGTTGCCCCACTAAATTGCCGGCGTTTGGCAAACAAATTTCCCCTTCACACAATTGACAAACGTCAAAAATCTCCTGAGTGGGGATAGATTACAATGACAGTGTTTAACGTTGAGCGTTTGGCGTAAAACGTTGCGTGGGGAAATGAAGTATTCATTGAAGAAGTTGGAATAAATATAAGAAATATATAAAATTATGATTGTTATTTTATTGTTTTATCAAATTAAATAAATAAACACACAATAATAATATGGTTTTTGTACAAAAAGCATTACTAAAAATAAAAGTGGGCAAAGTGTTGCCCCACTAAATTGCCGGCGTTTGGCAAAAAAATTTCCCCCTCACAATTGGCAAATGTCAAAAATCTCCTGAGAATATGATGAGATTAATTACAATGATAGTGTTCAACGTTAAGCGTTTGGCGTAAAACGTTGCATAGGAAAGTGAAATCATTGAAGGAGTTGGAAAAATTATAGGAAATATATATAATTATTGTTGTTTTATTGTAAATTAAATTCAATCATTCGATGAGAAGACGTGTCGGAAGGCAATTCTCTATTGCCAACTATACGTATATACGGCGAGAAGCAAATCAGCTGGATCGAGAATTACATATAGTTCGTGAGGAAGTTTTAAGAAGCTTTTGAGGAACTTCCGAACGATCGAATTCCTAACGGGCTAAGCAGAATGCTCGCGTTGATCCATCCGTCGCGTTATATATTATCGAAAATACAACAACCACAAGGAAACGATAACACAAACGTATATTGTTTCCTTGTGGTTGTTGTATTTTCGATAACATAACGACGGATGGCTCAACGCCAGCATTCTGCTTAGCCCTTTAACTCGCGTACAATGACTACTTCAGACGGGACCTCTTCTAAGGCTACGGCAAATGGATAACACTGTGTAGTATTAAAAAGGGAGGCAAAGACGAGATCACAGACAGGGATTGTGCCTGCAGCAGCATCGGTGACTAAGTGAAAACTCTTTCGACCAAGATTCAATGCCTGCACAATAAAACAGCCATGGCACAATAAATAGGTAGTCCATTTGGCACAGCTGATGTCTCGATTAAAGGGCTAAACAGAATGTTCGCGTTGAGCGTTTTTTGTTATCGCGTTAACGCACGCAAGAAGTTAAAATATATTTAACTCCGAAGCGCAGCGCACATCAACTTCGAGCGTTTGTGTTATCGTTTCCTTGGGTTTGTTGTATTTTCGATAACACATAACGCAACGGATGGCTCAACGCGAGCATTCTGCTTAGCCCTTAACTGTCAAAGGAACTCGATGTGCACGGTTGCCAACCATATGAATTATTATACGGAAAAATTTGTCCCTCTATATTCGTTTTTTTTTTTTTTTGTTTGCCAATTTTGAATTGGGCCAAATTCGCTGTAATTTGGTATTTTGTATTCTTATGGGGTGTATAATCGCGCTACCCCAAATTATTAATATTGACCCACATTTCAGGGTAGCGCCCATAAAAGAGTACCCCCAATATTTGGTATTTTTGCGATTTTGAACACGTTTTTAAACACAAGTGGCTGTAATTTAGTATTTTGTGTTCTCATTGTATGTTACGTTCTAAACCTAATGCGGCGTTATGGCGGGGTTCGCACTAGCTCAGTTGGGAACACTTTTCGATCAGGGGAGTTCTCAACCCTTGCCACCATCAACCCTAGGGAACGAACAACTAGAAATTTTTGGATCATACAAAACACAAAAACATAAACAAACACAACATACACCTATGACGAGGGAGCTTGGTTTAGTGCTCCTCCACTATGCCCGCCCATCCTTGACCCTTTAGTCCAATTGACGAAATTTTATATTTAAAAGGGCCCCAAATTCCACACACACTTACCTCACGAAACTTACACCTAATTCCCTCTCTCACAAAGAAAACTTAACACAACATAATTTCTAATAACATAAAATCAAACATAAAAATCATTTATTGACATTTTGAACTTAATCTAAAACATAAAGGTCGAAAAACATGTCAATTTACGAACTCCTAACTCCTTTTCTCTCAGTGTGAATCAATTCGTCGATTACCAGCACTTTGACATAGGGCATTTTACACTGCCAACTTAGGCCACTTTGGACAACTACACCTACCTAAGAGAGCTCTGTTAGTGGTGACGTAGGCGGTTAAATTTCATCCGCAAAATTATTCAAATACTTGCTCCACGTAGAAATGTGGTAATCTAGCTCACCAGTTAATAAAAGAAGTTAAAAATCCTCACAAAAATATAATAATCATTAAAAATTCCTTAATACTAAACTAACTACTAACATTCACAACTTATACTAACATATATTCTTGTTTTAATTATATTTTTTTGTCTTTTTTATAGCTTTTGTGTCTTATTTTTTTGTAAAATTTATATTAACGTTTTTTCATCTTTTTTATCATTTCAGGTTTTCTCATTTGCATAGGGAAACTGGTAATTTTATCATTCCAGCATTATCATCACTCGGTATGTATTATATTAATATTTTTTTACCTGGTTTCCAACGATCAAATATATTCTTTTCTGATTTCTTTATTTTAGGGGTTCATTACCAGCGACAGAGCAAATCACCAAGTATCACCAGGATTTTCATCTTCCCTTCCATACGGAATTCAATTGGGATTTTTGGCAATGTATAAAGGCTGTTTTATGGCCGTTTTCGAGGCTTTTTCCAGCTGTCTTCACAACGTCTTCAAAAATCTTCTTCAGAATATTCTTCAAAATTGTATCTGACCTCCTCCACGCAGATATTTGGGAGGGGTCAGTTTCTTCGGCGGTGTGCAGATTTTTATTGGCGTTTAACTTTAATGAAACACAAAAAAAAACAGGACATTGAAGCGACAAAAAACAAACACATTAAACAACATGCTTACATTTTTGCATACGCACAACATATGTTTGTACACATAACACCACAATAAACTTTGAAGAAAAAATATATATATTCTTTTTATTTCCAATTAGATTTTTTTTGTTGATTTTTGATGTTATTTTTTGGGAAAAAAAATCCAATTGGATTTAAGGTTGACACAAAAAAAAACTATGGCGATTTTCTCTCATTTGCTCCTTTTATACGGCCGAAACCCAAGCATGATTTTCCCTCCTTTTCATTTTTCGCACAATTTTCCGACATTTATTTATGTCTGTTTTATGCTACATCCAAACCTATTACGCTCACGCAGTGTTGCATTTCATGCACGTTACGTGACCGCATCCACTAACTACAATTCATGATTCATTTCATTATTCCATCTTAGCAACACTGTTTACATGCAGCCAACTTCATAGCCTACCACATCCGGCTTATTTCTCCTAGACCGGCAGCCACGAAACACATCGATAAGAATTGCTGCCGGTTTTTTTATAAAAAATAATGCAGCCACATGCAACAAAACTTCGCCATATCCATTGATTTCCATGGATATGGTGATGTGCATGACTTCTGCAATAAAGTGACTACCCAATAAAAGACTACCTGTAAGATGGTCATAAAAGTGGATGGCTGACCAACCAGCCCTCAAGTTCCTGGTGGCCACGAGGTTCAATGGGAGTGCTAAGTGGAGGCATTGCAGCGCAATACAGGTAAGCATACACATCATAATTACCCTAAAAACAGCAAGAATATTAATTTTTTTATATTTTTGTTTCAGGTAAAACGCAAAATAAATGAATGGAAAATTTTCATTATGGGATATGTGTTTGCATGTATGCAAAAAGTAGCGGTGGACGCGTATATACGTAAGTGTGTGTGTAGTGTACGCCAAAAATTTAGCGTCGGTCGCATACATATGTATGACTTTGTGTGTGCTAACACACACATACCTGCCATTCACACCCTTCATCTTTCATTGAGATGCATATGCTGTGTATTCATTCTTGCAGTCAGCATCATTGTACGTTGCCGTATTCCAATAAGAAAAATTGGGACAATCCATAGGCTTGTGCGTAGATGATGCCCAGATAAATAACAGAAAAAAGAGGTAACAGATTTATTTTTTTCTTATTGGATACTTGATAATTAACATTTTTTGTTTCTTTTTACAGAATTGTGGCTGGTGAAATTGGTGTTGATTGGTGTACCCATGTGTGTAATTGCTACAGCCATATAACAACAAGGTTATTTATTGAGGATGGGTGTTGGAAAATACCCTTTTATGATGCCCATGCAATTATAAATATTCCTGGCACTTTTGAAATTAAGAGTATTAGGTGAGTGGTTTCTCATTGCTGATTGTTTTCGGCTGTGGAAGATGGTGTTTTTTTTGTGGGTTAATGAATATGTGAATCTTAATATGGAAGAAGTGATTTTAATTCTTTGTGATTATGTGGCTGACCCGCGGCATAATTTTACTGATAAATGCAGTAGAAATAAACATTGTTTAAGATGGAAAATAATTGGATATGCGTACATACACGAGAGTTGTGAATTAGATTTTTCCTTTTAATGAATATACCTGAAAGGAAACCCAATAAACCAAACCCAATGCATATTTATTGGAAATCTTTGTATACGAGTGGTGGATGATTTTATATTTGAGAATGATTGCTTTTGTAAATGGAAATGTTTGTTGGGGAGTATGTGTGACCTGTTTATATTGACTGCATTGATATTTATATATAGAGAGAACATATTCTTTAAACTTCATATTTCATTATTATTCAAAAGACTGCTAATATAACCTTTTTTTCCAATTTATAATAGTTTCAGGTCCATCTTACATTGATGTTGTTATTATTTACTAATTACATTGTTTTCAATCCCTTTAGGTACCACAGTGGAAGCAGACAGACACCCATGGATACATTAACACAATACAATAACAATAAATTCAAAATACATTAACATCATATGCATGCTGAATTATTTACAAAGAAAACATAATTTGCCGGTTATTGTGGATTATGGATGAAAGGTTCGTTTGGAGTGCAACTCCTATTCAGGTAAGTTGATCATTGTATATTTTCTTTAGTGCGGACGGACAAATAATTTTCTAGTGCGGACGGACAATATAATTTTCTAGTGCGGACGGACAATATAATATAATGTTTTGAAATTATTTATAATGGTGAAATTGTGGTTTGAGGATAGGTATAAATAATAATATAAAATCGTAAATATTTGGTTAGGTTGCTAAAAAATTTGTGTGTGCGCCATCACCATATACCTGGAGCGTAATTTCCTCGTTAAATATCTAAAAGGTCTTCTCATGCGATTTACAATTTGTTTATTCAGAAAATCTGGTACATAATTCGGCACAAGGATATGAGTGAAAAATATATTGATTGTGTATGAAATATTGTTTTACTAGCTTGCTCCAAAGCTATATGCAACAAAAAATAGATAAATTGTTGGTGAATATTTTTGAACTGTGGTATTAATGGAAGATTTATAAAAGGATGTGGTATATAAAATTACTCTACCATTACAATTTGCCATACTTTAAAAAAAACATATACCTCAAAAAGGGAAAAAAATTTAAGACGGCCAACTTTTTTATGAAATATGAATTAATTTATATGGTGTATATGATGTGGTTTTTAATTTGTAACGACAATGTGTTATTATATTTTATAGTTAATGATTATTGTATTGACGAACAAATTCTCTATTTTCTTGGGCTGTATAGTCAGCTCAGGTAGAAAGATATGGATGATGAGATCTCAATGTTTGTGGAAGACATTTTTGTGTGGCAGGCTCTTGGTTGCTAATTTATAATGTTGGTTTGGAGATGTAATTTTATTACGTTTCCAATGAAAGGATATGCTTACCCTTGGTATTTTTCAATCAGATTTTTTTATGGTTTTGTTGCATTCTAGGAACATATGAGATGGTGGCAATAATATTATAATTGAATTTGTGTGTTGTGAGCCCAACGTGGGGAACTCCCACGCCCTGTAGTCTCATTCAGCCGGGCTATTGAGAAAATTTCCTTGCTTCAGTCATAACATTACAACTAAGTGAATAACACTATTTGGGACAAAAGTCCATTGTAACATAGATTAATAAATTGGGACATTCACGAACTAATTTAATTAACCTATATTGCACTAAGGATTTTTGGTATCACAGATGTTGTTATTGCACTTTGTTATATATGTTTATATCTATTGCACGATCTTCTCAATATATTGCCTTTGGATATTATACACTTGGATATAAATAAAAAAAAGAAATAGAAAATAAAATCTTTTGATATAATTACAACAAATACAACATTGATTAAAAAATGGACTACACCACAGACATTTTATTAATAAATATTGCACTTATGTTGTTATATCACAGATTTATTTTTAATCCTTTTATTATGCTTTTATATCCTTCGTGTGAAAATTGCCAAGGGGTTTTCCCTGAAGTTTTTCCAGTTCAATCTGTGGGTTATTCGAGTTTGAATATTGTAAACATTCATCATATTATTATTGTTTTCTTGGTTGGGATATTAATGAGCTATTGTTGAGTTGTAATTTGATTATGCGGGGTGTTAATCTGTTGGTGATTGGGATTGGTGTTGAGAGTTTTTGGATATTTGGATGAGGTATATTTGGATGCAAAACGCCATAGGTTGTGCTAGTGCCAGGATTGGGGTGTCAATCGGCCCTGATAAATCCCTTATTGCTCGGTCGGCGTTATTATTGACATTTGGCATTTTTGTAGCCCTTTTCCGTTTTCTTGGTCTTGGGCTTTGCAGAAGGAATAGACGTTCTGCTATGATCAAACACTAGCGATCTATTTCTTTTTCTTCTATTTTTCCCTGCGTTACTTGCGCTCATTAGATAGCGATATTTAAAATTTGTGATACTTTTATAATTTTTTTATAGTAAAAACAATCAAAACATAAAGAGATGAACACTTAATCTACGTAATCGTTAAAGTATAATTAGATTTAAAATATATAGGTTAAATAAAAAACATAAGGGTACAAACAATTAGAACAACACTAAATAGATAAACATATTTTAAAACACAAACGAGAGGTTCTAGGAGTATTTTCAGCTAACGTGAGATTGTGTGTGGGATATTGTTTATTTGTAAACAAAAAACATTTTCATAATAAAGTGGCCTTATTAGGTCGTCATGATGTATTGATTAAATATATTGGACATTTACAAACATTTAAATGGACATAATTTCCGTTTTGGGTAGCAGTATGGCAGTTTTCTAACACATCGAAGAAAAGAGATCTCATTTACGGACTAGATCGTCAATACAGTCTATGGCTCTCATAGTCATAGCAGATATTGTAATTTCGTCCACTGCTAACCTAAATCCTATTGCTGCTACTTTACAAACAAACAGAAACACATAAAACACAGGTCATAAAACAATACAATCTTTGTTACATTAAACGAACAAAAAGCTATTGCACTTGACCCTAATGATGGAATGAAATATCCTAATTTTTAATTCTCTAAACTAAATATTGCACATTTAACACAGTTTATTCTAAATATAAAAAGTGGATGCAATATCCGTTAGCTAATTAAAAATGCGATCTTTCATTTTAATCTATTGCCCCCTATAGGCTATTGCACAGTGCTTAGGTTTTATTGCACATATTTTAGGTGTCATCCTAGGCGCCATATTGATGTACGGAGCTTCGGATGCTGATTTTTTTCGAATTATGTTGGGCGCCATATTGTTATGTTCTAAGAATCACCTTTGGGCGCCATATTGTTACGTTCTAAACCTAATGCGGCGTTATGGCGGGGTTCGCACTAGCTCAGTTGGGAACACTTTTCGATCAGGGGAGTTCTCAACCCTTGCCACCATCAACCCTAGGGAACGAACAACTAGAAATTTTTGGATCATACAAAACACAAAAACATAAACAAACACAACATACACCTATGACGAGGGAGCTTGGTTTAGTGCTCCTCCACTATGCCCGCCCATCCTTGACCCTTTAGTCCAATTGACGAAATTTTATATTTAAAAGGGCCCCAAATTCCACACACACTTACCTCACGAAACTTACACCTAATTCCCTCTCTCACAAAGAAAACTTAACACAACATAATTTCTAATAACATAAAATCAAACATAAAAATCATTTATTGACATTTTGAACTTAATCTAAAACATAAAGGTCGAAAAACATGTCAATTTACGAACTCCTAACTCCTTTTCTCTCAGTGTGAATCAATTCGTCGATTACCAGCACTTTGACATAGGGCATTTTACACTGCCAACTTAGGCCACTTTGGACAACTACACCTACCTAAGAGAGCTCTGTTAGTGGTGACGTAGGCGGTTAAATTTCATCCGCAAAATTATTCAAATACTTGCTCCACGTAGAAATGTGGTAATCTAGCTCACCAGTTAATAAAAGAAGTTAAAAATCCTCACAAAAATATAATAATCATTAAAAATTCCTTAATACTAAACTAACTACTAACATTCACAACTTATACTAACATATATTCTTGTTTTAATTATATTTTTTTGTCTTTTTTATAGCTTTTGTGTCTTATTTTTTTGTAAAATTTATATTAACGTTTTTTCATCTTTTTTATCATTTCAGGTTTTCTCATTTGCATAGGGAAACTGGTAATTTTATCATTCCAGCATTATCATCACTCGGTATGTATTATATTAATATTTTTTTACCTGGTTTCCATTTAATTAATATATATTTTTCTGGTTTCTTTATTGTAGGGGTTCATTACCAGCGACAGAGCAAATCACCAAGTATCACCAGGATTTTCATCTTCCCTTCCATACGGAATTCAATTGGGATTTTTGGCAATGTATAAAGGCTGTTTTATGGCCGTTTTCGAGGCTTTTTCCAGCTGTCTTCACAACGTCTTCAAAAATCTTCTTCAGAATATTCTTCAAAATTGTATCTGACCTCCTCCACGCAGATATTTGGGAGGGGTCAGTTTCTTCGGCGGTGTGCAGATTTTTATTGGCGTTTAACTTTAATGAAACACAAAAAAAAACAGGACATTGAAGCGACAAAAAACAAACACATTAAACAACATGCTTACATTTTTGCATACGCACAACATATGTTTGTACACATAACACCACAATAAACTTTGAAGAAAAAATATATATATTCTTTTTATTTCCAATTAGATTTTTTTTGTTGATTTTTGATGTTATTTTTTGGGAAAAAAAATCCAATTGGATTTAAGGTTGACACAAAAAAAAACTATGGCGATTTTCTCTCATTTGCTCCTTTTATACGGCCGAAACCCAAGCATGATTTTCCCTCCTTTTCATTTTTCGCACAATTTTCCGACATTTATTTATGTCTGTTTTATGCTACATCCAAACCTATTACGCTCACGCAGTGTTGCATTTCATGCACGTTACGTGACCGCATCCACTAACTACAATTCATGATTCATTTCATTATTCCATCTTAGCAACACTGTTTACATGCAGCCAACTTCATAGCCTACCACATCCGGCTTATTTCTCCTAGACCGGCAGCCACGAAACACATCGATAAGAATTGCTGCCGGTTTTTTTATAAAAAATAATGCAGCCACATGCAACATGTATAACACATCTCCGTACCAAAAAAATATTGACCCACGTTTCGGGGTAGCCCCCATATAAGAGTCCCCCAATATTCGGTATTTTTGAACACGTTTTCAAGCCGAATCGGTTGTAATTTGGTATTTTGAATTCTTATTGGATAGCAAATCTCCTGACCAAAAATCATCGATATCGGTCCACTTTTTAGGATAGCCTCCATATAGTACTACCTCCAAATATTTTCCATATATTTTGGAGACTTTTTCCAGATTTTTATTGGATATCAAATCTCCTTACCAAAAATTATCGATATAGGTCCACTTTTTAGGATAGCCTCCATATAAGACTACCTCCAAATATTCCGAATTTTTTGAATTTTTGTTAAATTTTTCAAACGAATCGGTTGTAATTTGCTATTTTAAATTCTAATTCTGTGTAAAATCCGACCTACTAAAATTATCGTTGTAGATCAACTTTTTTTCAGCCGAATGGTTTTTTTCTCAAGTCTAATGTCAAAAATTTGGACTTTGTTTACGTTTTCATAATGGAAAGATAATATGGAAGAAATAATGGATTTTGACAGCAAACTTAAGAGGCATCTGATATCTAGCTGGTCTCCCTGGACGAACTTCTTTATAGGCCTTGTTGGGGCGTATAAAAGTTCGACCCCTTTTTTAATTGTTTTCTTAATTTACGTCATTTAACTGTCACTTAAATAACGCATTTATAGTTGCCAATCACAATTGTGATGCCAAACGGAGAATAGAGTTGCCAATTATCAATTGACATTGCTAAGCTAAAATGATAAATAAAAAATACTATAATTAACAAAATTTTTTGTTATTTTTGTTTCGTTTTTTTTTCAATTTATCACAATCGTCATGCAAAGGGAGAATTAGAGTTGCCAACATTGATTTAACAGTGATACTAGTTTGTTGTCATTTTTTATACAAATTTTATACAAATTTATTTATAGAAAACTGGAGACATAAAATAATATAATTAAATAATATAATTTACAATAAACTCAAATGACATTTCCCCCCTATCTTTTTGGCATTTAAAATATTTTCTTACAAAAATCCCTTTTCTAGAAACATTTGTTGCATGATTTTGACGTTTTTCCATGAAACCCATCAATTGGCAGCACTGTTTTTTGGCCAATCAAAATCACAACACACCAACAACATTTTGCTGTTGGTGGAAAACTGGTGTGTGGAAAAACTATTCTATTCCAGTACACAAGCACAGCAGAGTAAATGCAACACCAGAATATACCATAAGAGATTGTTAAAAAAATGAAGTGTGAAAAATAATTAAAAAACAAACTTTACTTTAACCAAAAAATAAATAAATACAAATTAAATACTTTATTGCAATAAATCAATTAAGGTTTTCAAGAAAAAAAGACCACAATAAGCTGAGAATATTGATTTTTTCTTTTATTGTAACCTTCAACCTTCAAAACAAGGAAGAAAAAAGAAGAGATTTATACTTCAAGTGAAAAAAGAAAGAAAAAAAGGATAAAGGAAACACACACATACACACAGTAGAGGCAGTAGAGAGTGCTTATTGTGAATGGTCAACAAGATTATTGTTAATGGCTGGTGAAGTGTAATTTTTGTGGTTTTATTTGTTTTAATTGTAAAGTTATTTTTAAAAAATAAAACATTGGTTTGTGGTAAATTTAATTATTCTTATTATTGCTGTGAGTGAAAAAAGAACGGATAAATGCTGCAGTAAGAACAACAAAAACAACAATAAGAAGAAGAACAACACAAGCCCATTTGCAAGCAGGCCAACAACACAGGTAGTAGTCTTTTACACAGGTGTGAATTACAACAAGAACAAGAAAAACAACTAAATAATAAGTGGCTAAGAGTAAAAACAGAAGAAGGGGAAGAGGAAGGAAGTAGAAAAAAAAAACAAACAGAAAAAAAATTCAACACAATGCCATCTTGTGGCGGCCCAGTTTATCAGCCCACCACTGTCTCCTATGAACCTCGTTCGAGCAGTGGCAATGGCTCCGCTGGCGGTATGGGTGGTTTCCTGGGGCCGGCCTCCTCCATGGGAGTTGATTCTCCGCTAAGGATTTTTCGTAAACCCAAACCACAAGTTGCCCTTCTGCTGTTCGCCCTCATATCCTTGGCTGCTGGTGTGGCCATGTTGGCCAGTGGTTATGTTGATTGGATTGAGGATCAAGAATATGTCAGAGAATTACAGCAACAGACCCCTATAACAGCTGTGGAAAATACTCGTCCCACAGAAAGTAATGAGCAGACACAAACAGAACAACAACAACCCGAAGGCTCCGAAGAGTCTAGCACTAGTGAGACTCAAACGGAAGCGGTTAATCCTTGTGTTGAAATTCCATTGGGCATATTATTGGGTGGTGTATTTATGACATGTTTGGGACTGGCGGCTATGGGTAAGTCACATACACACACATACACATATTGCTTTTAATATCTGATAAAATGTTTTTCCTTGTAGGCGTTTATCTCAAAGTAGCCGATTGGCGTCGCAGCTGTGTCTGTCCTTGCCCCTTTTTCGACAAGAAACAATCATTGGCCCGCCAACTGCAATGCCAAAATGTTGATGGCGGCTGTGGTGGCCAAGGCATAATGGCCTTGAATCCATCCACAGATCCATTGGTATCGCACACACAATATGCCCCCGTATCGGAGTTGCCATCATTGCGGGCCGAAGATGAGGAAAGACGCAATTTGATGCCAGATAATAAGGATTGGTATGATAATGTTGTTTTTGAAACATATTAGTAACCGTGAATAATGGATTTGCTTTTGTATTCATTTTTTTGAGTGGTTGTGGTGGTCGATGGATGTGATTGCAATTTCCTATACAAAAGAAAAGTAAATGGAAAAATTTTATAAATGATGACCATGAATTCCAAAAGCTAACAGAAATAAAGGATGGGATATATGGTCAAAGGCAACTGTACTAAATTATAGTCAATTGGGTTAAAAAAGTTCAAAAAATCCTCATAATACCGAAAATTTGGTGGTACCGTTATATGGGAGCTATCATAAAAAATGGACCAATATGGATAATTTTGAGTTTAGAAATTTTTTATCAAATGAGAATTCAAAATACCAAATTACAGCCAAATCGATTGATAAACGTGGCAGAAATCTGCAAAATTTCGAAATTTGGGAGATGTCCTTAATGGAGGCTATCCTAAAAAATTGGACCGATATTGATAATTTTTGGCGGATAGGTGTGTTACCCACTTAGAAACCAATGTACAAAATTACGGTCAATTCGGTTGAAAAACTTGGCAAAAATCTCAAAAATTCGAAATTTTCGGGGTACTATTATATGGAGACTATTCTAAAAAGTGCATCGATATCAATAATTTTTGGTAGTGAGATTTGCTACCCTATGGGAACTCTAACTACCGACTTACAGTCAATTCAATTCAATTCAATTTCAATTTATTTCATAAACGAGAATCTAGCCCAAAGGGCCAAAAGCGATTCAAAAAACAACAAAAAATAAACTACTCCAAAAGCTTAAAACTAACAGTGTATTAGCTTAATGATAACTTAACGTCTATTCAGTTGGAGGGGTTCAGAACCATTGTACTTCAAAAACATTTTTAATATTATTATTATTATTCCATTATTTGATGTAGCGACCTATCACATAGGGCAAAGGACTTCAATATTATATCTACTCTCAACCACTAAATTCAATTTACAGGTTCAAATATCTTATTATTATATCACAATTATCAATAAAAAAAATATATAATTTATTATAGTTATATTTATTTAAATGTTGAAATCAGTTATGCAATAAAAACACAAACAAATAAGCAAAACCCATGAATTTAAGATGAATTGAGGTTGAAGTAATCGTATAAATGAGTTCGATAACATTTTAAGGAAGACTTAAAAGTTTTAAGAGAAGGCGGTAAGGTGTTAAAAATTCTAGCAATTCGTACAAAAAAGGCTTTTTCCAATAAAGGACACAAGCGGAACAAGTATTTGTATGTTTCTAACAGATCTAGAAAACATAAACAAATCAACTACAGAGGAAGGAGTCTGCAACTTAAATACCTTATAGAACAACAACATTGACCTTAAACTCACAAAACTTTCAAAGGTACAACCAAGAAACTCTTTAACGTAAGGAGAAATGTGATCACGACGTTTAACACAATATACATATCGCATAACCCTATGGAACAAGAGTTTAATTTTACGTAATACATATCCACAACAACCCCCAAAAATCTCAATACAATACAAAAAATTTGGCATAATCAATGCATGGGCCAATTGAATTCTAATGCTCTTAGGTGGAGCCATATCCAAAGAGTACAACTTTCTTAAAATAAAGTTTACCTTGGACACCAAAGAATTAACATGCACATCAAACACCAAACTACTATCAAGAAACAAACCAAGACATTTCATAGAGCTTACAACATTTATAGAATTATTATAAATGGAAACATTTACTGAATTCTCTTGCAAATTCCCAAAAAACATAGCTTTACTCTTTCGTGTATTAATTGAGAGTCCGTTTGCAGATAACCACGTTACTAACACATTGATATTAAAATGTATAGAGGACTGCAAAACATCTAAAAACACATATTCTCCTTTAAACAAAATCTGCAAGTCATCAGCAAATGCAAATGACATACAGCTCCTACTACTAATACAACTTAGCAAATCATTAACATACATAACAAACAATAGAGGCCCAAGTACAGACCCCTGGGGTACACCACTACTCACAGGGAGCATTCCAGAAACAGCATTCCTACAACAAACATACTGCTTCCTTCCAAACAAATACGACGAAATAAGCTTACAAGCTGAGGACGAAAAATTGAACAAACGATGCAATTTTCTGATTAAATTAGCGTGATTAGTTTTGTCAAAGGCTTTCTCTAAGTCTACTGACAACAACACACAACAACCTCCCGCACCAACAGTCTTCCTTATATTGTCAGTCAATCCAACAAGAAGAGATGCAGTGCCGCGATTACTCCTAAATCCATACTGGCTCTCATGTAATAGAGAATTTTCACCAATATAAACTAGCATTTGGTCTTTCATGACATACTCAACCATTTTAGAAAGAATCGGCATTATAGATATAGGCCTATACTCACTAGAATCACCATTCTTTTTTTGAATAGGCACTATTTTTGCAATTTTCCACATCTCTGGAAACACAGACATTGTTAACATAGAATTGACAACGTGCAACAAAAATTGACCAACAAGGGGAAAAACAAGCTTTAGAAATTTTAGCTGAAATCCATCATAACCAACTGCCGTGGACTTGATTTTATTGAAAGCATCAACAATCTCAGCATAATCAATTGCACGAAAGGAAAAACCATCAAAAGCATCAACAGGAATACAAGAATCATCAAAAACATCTACGGATTGATTCGAAACAAAAGCTGAATTCAGAGCTTCAACATCAACATTCCCGACTTCTCTGTCATCAGTACATAAACCGTTTTTATTTAAAATTGACCACACTTCCTTTGTGGATTTATTAGAAAACATATCCCTATGAGCAATAAATTTTAGTTTTCTTATAATTTTTTTTGGCTCGGTTACGACAGCGACAAAACAATTTCCAATTTTCAACACTTTTGTCCCGAAGATAGGACCTATAAGAAATGTCACGAAGAGACAAGTGATACCGAATTTCAGCAGACTTAAACCAGTCATCTTTATTAATTTTACAAAATCTCCTTTTAACAGGAACTACACTATAATTCAATTCATTTGCAAAATTCGAATATTTTAGGATGTCGTTATATGGGAGCTATCATAAAAAATGGACCGATATCGATAATTTTTTGTAGAGATATTTCCTATCCAATAAGAATTCAAAGTACCAAATTACAGCCAAATCGATTAAAAAACTTGGCTAAAATCTCAAAAATACGAATTTTTCGGGTTACCCTTATATGGCAGCTATCACAAAAAGTGGGCCGATGAAGATGATTTTTGGTAGTGAGATTTGCTACCCTATAGGAACTCTAACCTCCAAATTACAGCCAATTCGGTTGAAAAACGGTGGCAAAAATCTCGAAAATCCGAGTTTTTCGGGGTACTCTTATATGGAGGCTATCCTAAAAGGTGGACCGATATTGATAATTTTTGGTAGTGAGATTTGCTATCCAATGAGAATTCAAAATACCAAATTACAACCGATTCCGTTGAAAAATTTGGTAAAAATCTGCAAAATCCGATTATTTGTGAGGGGCTATACCAAACCGTGGACCGATATATCTCATTTTCAATACCAAACATCCAAGGAGTAACAGCAATGTATGTGCAAACTTTCAAAGCTCTATTTTAAATATTGCGAGCTCTTTGTAGAGTGAATTGTTTCTACTACTTCGTTATGTGAATACCACCCCTCCCTTCAATTACCGCAATTTGTCATCTCTTTGTTGGATTATTTTTTATTTTGATTAAATTTAATTTGCATACTTGTGGCGGGGCAGTACACCACAATGTGGTTATGCTGATGATTCAATTTACAAACTAATTTAAATCATTGGCCCATAAGGCTAAGCGGAAAAAAAAAGAAACCGATTTACATGATCAATTCACATAATGATTGGTCACTTTTTTTATAAAATTGAATTTATTGGATGGGTATTTTTTGTTGAGAACAAAGAAATCCCGTAGTTTATGTATTCTATTAAAATTGTGGAATTTTGTTAAAAAAGTAAATTAAAAAAAATCGACATAACCTCACTTTTGTAAACCCGATTTTTTTCATTTCTTTGCATTTTAATGTTTTTATTTACCAAGTTACTTGATTTTATGCTTGTTAAATTTATTTTTGCAGCGTTTTATTAAAAATACTCAAAAACCAAAATTTTTTCGTAACTAACCTGACTTTTGAAAAAATCACAATTTTTTTTATTCCATGAATCGACGATTTTAAATTTTAATATTATAATTTAATGTCCATATATGTATTTTAATAAAATTCTAGCGTTATAATATTAAAAAACGTACATTAAAAAAAAAAATCGGACGTCACCCCACATTTGTAAATCCGATTTTGTAAAATTTCTTTGTATTTTAATATTTTTTTACTTTGTTAAATGATTTTATGCTTGTTAAATTTATTTTGTGTTTTATTAAAAAAATCAAAAACCAAAATTTTTTTCGTAACTAATCTCACTTTTGAAAAAATCACTATTTTTTATTTTTATTCCATGAATCAACGATTTAAAATTTTAAAATTGTAATTTAATGTCCATATGTGATTTTTAATAAAATTATAGCGTAAAAATACTAAAAAAAGTAAATTTCAAAAAAATTTCAGACCTAACCTCAATTTTATAAATTCGATTTTTTGAAATTTCCTTTGATTTTTAATATTTTAATATAACTGGTAGATGATTTTACGACCTTATTGATGATTTTATGACATTTTATTTAAAAAAACTTACACAACAAAATTTTTTCGTACCTAACCTCACTTTTGAAAAAAAATAATATATATATATATTTTTATTTTTATGACATAAATAATATTTGTAATTTTTTCTTTTATTATTTGCAGCCTCAGCAGTGCCGAGGAATCTGATCGTATGCTTGAACCCGATCCACGAATTGTTTTACGTCCCATGGGCCGCGTTGAAGATGCCTAAATGGAGTCCAAACAGAAGAAGAAGAACAACAACAACAACACACCTAAAAAAATATTGGCAGAGCTTGCAGATTTATAGAAAAATCAATTCAACAAACAACAACAACTTAACGAAAAAACTACTTTTAAAAATTAACAAAAAAAAAAAAATCAACACCAATTACGAAAAATTAAAAAAATAACAACAACAAGAATTTTTACTTTATTGATATCTAAGAAAAAAATATAATGCATAATATTTTAAAATTTATTTATTTTTTGTGTAGTTTATTTATTTTTTTAATGTTTTCAAAACCTTTTGTGTGCGGTCTCAAAAAAAATTTATTTTTTTTCAAAACGAATTTATTCTCAAAAAAAAAAGAAAAATTATAATTTAAGATTATATATATTAACACACATACACACTCGATGTACAATGTGCAAAAAATTGAAAAGAAAAACCAACTACAGCAACAATAAAAAAATTCATATAAAATATGATTTTTTTGAAAATTAATTTACTTTTATTAATATTTTCTTCATATATATAAAAAAATATTTTCTTTGTCCAAAATGTTTTGTTCTTAATACACCAAGTATATAAAAAAATGTAGTTACACTTACACACACACACACACACTTATATACACTTATTATCCTCTACACTTAATACAATACAAACAAATGAAATGAAACTGAAATCTCCAAATATTGTTAAAAATTCCAAAATTTATGTCTCAATATATATTTTATTTTCTATATAGAATTTATTATAATATTAAATGAAAGCATTTCCAATAATTTTTTGAAATTTGAATTTTTTTTACACTTTTTTTAGATTTTTCATTTTTTTTTAATTTGCAAAAAAAAATTTGAATATTTTGAAATTTTCTTTAAAAAATCAAAATTTTTTTTTAAAAAAATTTTTTAGATTTTTTTTTTTAAAAAAAAAAAAAAAATTTCAATTTTTTTTTTTTTTCAAAATTTCAACAAATTTTATCTGTTTTAGATCTTGAAATATTTTTTTTTAAAAATTATTAATTTTTTTTTTTCAAAAAAAGAAAATTTTTTGAAAATTTTAATTTTTTTAAATTTAAAAAAAATGTTTGATAATTTGAATTTTTTAAATTAAAAAAAAATGGAAAAAGATTTCTTTTAATTTTTTTTTTTGAAATTTCCTTTTATTTTTTACGACTGATATATTTTTTTATCTTGTAATAATTTTGAAATGTAAAAATTAGTTTTTTTGAAATTTCATTTTTTTTTGAATATTTAAATTTTTTCTTTTTAATTTTTAATTATTATTTTTTTATTTAAAAAAAAATGTTTGAAATTTTTGATTTTTTTTTTTTAATTTCAAAAAAAAATATATATTTGAAAATTTTATTTTTTTTTTCAAAATTCAAAAATTTGTAATTAAAAAAAAATTTTGAAAATTTATTTTTTTTTTGAAAATTTCAAAATTTTTTTACGACTGATATTTTTTTACATCCTGTAATAATTTTGTAATCTAAAATCTTTACATTATTTAAAGCTATACACATTTTTTTTAGGTTAGGAATTTTTGTAAGGTTATGTTATGAGATTTTATATATTATTTAATATATGCAATATATTTTTATTATAAAGAATAAAATTTTTTATTGAAAACATAATTTTTTTTTATTTTAAAAAATATATTTTCACTCAAAGAAGTATTTTTTTTCAAAAAAAAAAAAAAATCCAAAACTTATTAACATGTATTTATGTATGTACAAAACAAAAAAATAAATAAGTATTAAAAAAATGATTAACAAAATTACTGCTTTATAATTTCAAATTTAACACTAAAACTCACACATATATATTTACAACAATTAGTTTATAGCATACCAAAAATTTTCGGCTTAAGGCTTTTTGTACTTAAAAAAAATATAAATCAAAAGCTTGTAATTTGAAATAGAAAAATAAAACTATGGCAGCATACAATTTAGCATTGCAATATTAAATATTATTTTTAACGTAATTTAATTTTTTTTTTTTCAAATAAAAAATATATATTTCATTATTTTTCTCTTAGCTGTATCATAGATAACAAGCCCAAACACATTTTCTTCTCAGCCTATTTTTTTTTCATTGGTCGTTTGTCACTGTAATTGAATGCGCTAGTAGGGATGTCTTGATAATGCAAAAAATTAAAAAGAAAAAAATTAATAAAAAATAGTAAACAACAACAATTTTTGTCCAATAAGCTGAGTAAATAATTTATTAATTTGTAAACTTATTTCGAACTTAACTAAAACAACTACAATAAAAAAATAAATAAAAAAAAACAAGAAACAGAAATGTTGTTTTAATATTAATAAAATATTTTTTTAAATAATAAAAATATTTTTCAAAGGGAATTGGTGTAAGTTTTTTACAAATATTTTTTTATAAATTGATATTTTTAATTTTTTTAGGAATTATTTTTATTATTTAATTTAATTTTATATAATTTATATATATATATATATATATATATATTTTAATTTAATTTATTTAATTATTTTTTAAATTATTACAAACCTTTTTCACAAAAAAAAGAAAAAATCTCACTTAATTATTTTTAAAAATATGTTTTAATCCAATTAATTTTAATTTTTTAAAGATGATATTTTTAAGTTTTTTAATATTTTTTAAATTTTTTAAAAATATCTATTCCCAAAATTTTTAGGAATTATTTTTTTAATTGTTAAAAAATTCCTTTTCTCAATTTTGTAAAATTATTTTGATTATTTTAAAATGCTTTTTTCATATTTTTTAATTTATTAAAAATTATTACTTTAATTATTTCATTTTTTTTACATTTTTTATAAATCATTTAAAAAAAAATTGTTATTTATTTATTTTAATTTTTTAATATCATTTTAATACTTCAACTTAATGTGTTGCCTTACCCTCTATTGTCAACTTTTAAATATTTGGCAGCACTGTCATTGCTTGGCAGCACTGTTTTTCTCTACTGTCACCAAACCACTTGAATTGATGGCTGTCATCATTTTCCAGTGAATGTCGCCTTCCTTCTTCCTTTGCAATGACTTTCTCTTGATTTTGCCCGGTTATCGATTATCATTAAGCATTTGGTTACTTCTTCCTGCAAAAAAAACGGCATTTTTCCGTCCTCATTTTCCAGTGAATGCCGCCTTTCTTCTTCTTTTGCAATGACAATGGCATTTATGTTTTGGGCCGGTTATCGATTACCATTCACCAATTGGTTACTTCTTTCTGAAAAAGTCGGTTCTCATTTACTCTCTATCCCACCTCATTCGTAAACAATTCCGGTTCTCTTTTATTCTCCATCCCACCTCATTCGTAAATTTTCAGTTATTCCATTTTGACGTCTTCTTTATCGGCCATTTTGTCTCCTCCTCCTGCCATTCGTTAGCCGGTGGAACGTTTTTCAATTTGTCTGCAGTCGGTGAAAAAATGCCCGAGAAAATCATTCACTCGGCAATCTTCGTATAACCAAAGTTGTGTGGATTAGTCGAAAAACGATTTACTTATCCCTAGGTCACATTTAATTTTTTTCCGGACGAAAAAAAGCCACACAAAAGTGTTTTTACTTATTTAATTACTGCAAAAATCGCCGGAAAATAAAAGGAAGTTAAAAACACACACAAACAAAATGTCATTTGGTGGCCAATCGAACGCCTGGCAGCGCAACATGATGCAGCAAGGCCATCCGCAATCGAATTCATTTCCACAATATGGTGGATTTCAGAACAATATGGCTTCTGGATTTCATGGCGGCGGTGGTGGTGGTGGCGTCGGAGGAGGTGGAAATATGTACCCCAACGCAGGTGGTGATGGCGGTGTTGGCGGAGGCGGTGGTGGATCGGTTCAATATCCCATACGAACTGGTTTAAATCCAGTTGCCTTTCAAGGCAGTGGTGTGGGAGGTGGCGGTGGTGGTGGTATGCCACCACAGAATCGCCATTACAATTCCATTGGAACGGTGACAAAGATCAGCAACGATTGCGGTTTGGTCAACAATGAAGTGTTCTTCTATCGCAATGTTTGCAAGGGGCCCGAACCCAAGCTGGGTGATCGTGTCATCTTTGAGGCCAGCTATTCGACAAGTGGCCAATTCAAGTGGAATGCCACCCAAATACAATTAATGCCATCCAAGCCGCCAATGATGAATCAAATGGATGCAAATTATGGTAGTCCTGGACCAATGTCAAATGATTATCCACGAGGAGGAGGAGGTGGCGGCGGCGTCCAAATGCAGCGACATCCTTCACCCAAACGCTCTGCACTCTCACCCATAAGACATGATCGTGATCGTCGGGGTGGTGATCGCGATAGACACCGCCGTTCCTGGGATCGTGATGATGACGACCACGACAGGAAGAGGCGTCGTGAAGATAGAGAACAGCGAAGCCGTGATCGTAATAATTCTCTAAATCGTGGTGCAGGAGGAGCAGCTGCCGGTGGTGCTACTAGAGATAGAGAACGTGACCGGGATTACAGACGCAATGATCGCAGCGATAGAGATCAACATCGTGAACGAGAACGTGACCGTGATAGGGCTGATAGACCTGAACGCGGTGATCGAGTGGAGAGGGAACGTGAGCGAGATCGCGACAAGGAAAAGGAACGTGAAAAGCCGCGTGACGCGGCTGTGGAGAAGAATCAGAGTGTGGTACCCAAGGGTGGTCGGAATCGTGCTATACGTCGTTATATGATTCAAATACCAAAACATTTGTTGGCACTGTAAGTTTTTCCCGCTCCTTTATATATAGTAGAGATTTTCGATAACATTACTTTGCTAAAGAAAATCGATCTATAACAATAATTTGCGATATAAAATTAATCGATAACAATGGTTTATGGTAGAAAATTGGTCGTTAACAAATGTTGTCTAAAGCAAATCTATCGATAACAATGGTTATTGATAGAAAATCTGTCGATAAAATTCACTTTTATAGAAAATTTATCGATAACAATGGTTATTGATAGAAAATCTTTTGTTAAAAATTATTATCGATAGGATATCTGGCGTCTATAATGGTTATTGATAAAAAAATTATGATTTTTGTATTTAAATGTTACCGATAACTAAGATTTTCTGTATAAATGTTATCGATAACAACAAGTTTTTTGATTTTTTATTTTCTATAGAAAATTTGTCGTTAATTAATATAATATTTCTATAGAAAAATTGTTGACACCTTTTATTTTCAATAAAAAAATTATCGATAATAAAAATTGTCTATAGAAAATTTATCGATAATTATAATTCTCAAAAAATATATATATATATCGATAATTGAAATCTTCTATAGAGAATTTATCGATAATTAAAATAGTCTATATAAAATTTATCGATAACTTTAATTCTATATAGAAATTTTTACGAAATTTTAAATATAGAAAATATATAAATTTTATGTAGAAAATTTATCAATAACTTCAATTCCTATTGTTAATTTATCGACAACTTTAATTCCCTTCAGAAAATTAATCGATAACTTTAATTATCTATGGTTAAGTTATCGATAACTTTAATTCTCTACAAAGAATAACACGAATTTTCTATAGAAAATTTATCGATATTTCTAACCAACTTGATATATATTTTATTATCTATAGATAACTTATCGATATTCTTAATTTTCCATAGAAAAATTGTTTTCGATAACCTTAATTTTCCGGAGAAAAATGATCGATAACACGAATTTTCTATGAAAAATGTATCGATAAATTAAATTTGTCTATAAACCCTATAGACAAATTATCGATATCTTTAATTTTCTATACAAATTTTATCGATAACTTCATTTTTCTAGAAAATAAATATCGATAACTTAAATTATCTATAGAAAATTTATCGAAATCACGATTTTCCTATTGAAAAATGATCAATAAGATCAATTTTCTAAAAAAAAATAGATCGAAATTTTAAATATCTGTAAAAAATTTATCGATAACTATACATTTTCTTTTTTATTTATTTTATTAATTAATTTATTATCGTATTTTTTTATTTTCAGCAAATATGCCGATATTCAAACCCTACGCAATCGTTATTCATCACTCTATATACCATCGGACTTTTTCCATGCCAATATCAAATGGACCGAAACATTTACACCCGATAATCCATTTTCGCTGCGACGACCCTGTCAATTTCATTTAATGGATAAAAATGCCGAATCTCCATTCGAACAACCTTCCCAGGATGAACTAGAACCAGCTGATGCCGATTATGTCTATTCGGCTAAAGTAATGCTTCTGTCGTTGCCACCAATTGCCGAAATTTATCGGAAATGTTTTGAAAATAATAATAAAGATGATGCGGATCATCAGCAACCGGGACATTTATCACGTCTCATTAATTTTTTGGTTGGCCTCAAAGGCTCCAAAGAACCAATGGCCATTGGTGGACCATGGTCACCATCGCTGGATGGTGAAAATCCGGATACAGATCCATCGGTATTGATACGTACAGCGATACGTACATGCAAAGCATTGACTAATATTGATTTATCCAATTGTACGCAATGGTATGTATGGGGCGTATTATCTATGTATTTTATTTTGATTCAATATTTTATTTTTTTTTGAAATTTGTATTGGGTTTGATGATGATGATCACAATGAAAATGATTGAATTTGGAATGTTACGATTTAGTTAATTTTTATTATGTACATAGAGTTCTATAGAGGTAGATGCATATATACGATAATTTTTATTTATTGAAATATTAAAAACATGAGGGAAAGATTTGAAAATAATGAAAAAATTAGAGGAATTTAATGGCAAATATTTTTTTCTAATTGAAATCGAGAAAAGCTGGTATGAGAATTTGAGGTTAGGTTAATTTTGCCAAATCACGATAAAGTTCGTAATATATAAGATAGAGCTTTAAAATTTTGCACATACCTTGCTAATACTACTAGGATGATTGTTATTGAAAATGGGATACACCAGTCCACGTTTTGGTATGGCCCCCATATAGCGGATTACTAAACGATTTTGGCCACTTTTTTCAACCGAAATGGTTGTAAAATGGTATTTTAGGTTCTCATTGCTTAAAAATCGTACGAAAATTTATCAATATTGATTGAAGTTTCCGGTAAGAACCCATATAACGTAACCCTCGTATTTTTCGATTTTGCGAATTTTTGGGTTGCTTTTCGTCCGAAATGCCTGTAATTTAGTAATTTAGGTTCTCGTTGGGTAGTAAATCTTCCTACCAAAAATTATGAATTTTGCTCAATTTTCAAGGGTGGTTCCCATATAACGTAACCCCCCTGTTTTTTCGATTTTTGCGAATTTTGGGGTTGTTTTTCGTCCGAAATTCGTGTAATTTGATATTTTAGATTTTCATTGCTTAGCAATTCTTCCTACCAAAAATTATGAATATTGGTCCCCAAATAACGGAACCCCCTAATAATCGATTTTTGGTGATTTTAGGGACGTTTTTCAAACGAATTGACTCAAATTTGATATTTTAGATTCTTGTTGGGTAGAAAATCTCTCTACTTAAAATTATCAATATTGGTTTAATTTTTAGAGTAGTCCCCATATAACGGATCCCCTAAATATTCGATTTGTTGCTGGTTTCGACAATATTTTTCAAACTAAATGACTAATATTTTACATTATCGTTGGGTAGTAAATCTCTCTACCAAAAATGATCAAGATTGGTCCACTTTTAAGGGTAGTCCCAATTTAACGGAACCCCAAAATATTCGATTTTTGGGAATTTTGTCCGGCCTTTTTCAACAGAAATGGTTGAAATTTGCTATTTTAACTTCTCATCGGGTAGATAATTTTTCTACCAAAAATGATAAACATTGGTCCACTTTTAAGGGTAGTCCCCATTTGACGGAACCCTAAAATATTCGATTTTTGGTAATTTTCAGGAACGTTTTTCAACCGAAATTGCTGAAATTTAATATTTCAGATTATCGTTGGGTAGAGAATCCCTCTACCAAAAATTATCAATATTGTTTCACTTTTTAGGGTAGTCCCCATATAACGGAACCCTAAAATATTCGATTTGTGAGGATTTTGGAGAAATTTATTCTAGAGAAATATGGTAGTAATTTGGTATTTTAGATTCTTGTTGGGTAGAAAATCTCTCTACCAAAAATTTTCAATATTGGTTTATTTTTAAGGGTATTCCCCGTATAATGTAACCCTCGTATTTTTCGATTTTTGCGAATTTTCGGGGCGTTTTTCAACCTTTTTGGCTGTAATTGGGTATTTGAAGTTCACATTGTTTAGAAAACCTTACTACCAAAAATTATGAATATTGGTCCATTTTTAATGGTAGCCTCCATATAACGGTAACCCGAATTTATTCGATTTTTGCCGATTTTGCCCACTTTTTTCAACCGAAATGATTCTAATTTGGTATTTTAGGTCGTCATTGGTTAGAAAATCTTCCTACCACAAATGATCAAAATTGGTCAACTTTTAAGGGTAGTCCCCGTTTGACGGAACTCCTAAGAATTCGATTTTTGGTGATTTCCGCCAATATTTTTCAACCGAAATGGTTGGAATTTGGTATTTTAGGTCCTCATTGGCTAGCAAATCTTTCTTCAACAAATTATCAATATTGGTTCATTTTTAAGGTTAGTCCCCATATAACGGAACCCTGAAATATTCGATTTTTGGCGATTTTCCCCACTATTTTTCAAGCTAAATGGCTGTAATTTGATATTTTGTGTCCTCATTGGCTAGCAAATCGTCCTTCAAAAAATGTTTAATATTGGTCCACTTTTAAGGGTAGGCCCCATATAATGGAACCACCTCATATTCGATTTTTGGGGATTTTAAGGGTCGTTTTCAAATCGAATTGACTCTAATTTAATAGAATTGTATTTTGGAAAGCATCATACTTTCTCAAAATGTTTTTCAAGGCATATAACCTAAAATTTTATTTTGAGGTTAGGTTGTGATTTTTTTCATTATTATTTTTTTATTAAAAAAAAATTAAAACATCAACAAAAATATACATATAAAACGGATTTTTTAGTTAGTTTCCATTACCCAACAGTATTTTTAATATTATTTTTTATTTTATTTAATTTTTTTTAGGTTAGTTACATATTTTCGATTTTTTTAAGGTTAGGTTCACATATTTTCTCGATTTCAATAGGAGAAAAAGAAAAGATTTGCCACGAAAAATTCTGAATAAAAACAATTGAATAAAATTTTATATTCGAGTTTAGTGTTGATAGTCATTTTTTATTAGTTCTTTTTTTTTAAATTTTTATTTTTTTAGTTTTAAATAATAAAAAAATATTCACTTCTTTTTCCAGCTAAGCACTTGTGTGTACCAACAAAAAAAGACTTTATTTAATTTATTGAAATATATTTCCTATATAAAAAAAATCAAAAACAAAAAATCTTAAAAAAGAAAACATTTTTTAGATTTTTTTGACTAGAGTTTTGTGCCACATTCCTTATGATTTTTTTCTTTCTTTTTCCATGTTTGTTTACGCGACAAATTTGTACCAAAAAATCAAAACAAAACAAAAAAATCTCTCTATAAAAACCTAAATATCTAAAATATCCAAAATCAAAACAAATCGAAACGAACGACGAATTCTTCTTCCTTGCCAAAAACCGAACGAACACCAATAAAAAAAACCTGACTGCGTTGTATCTGGGTGTTTGTGATGACGATGATGACCGACCTTGGCCTCTGGACTTTTTGGATCAACAACAACAACATGTCATGCGTTTTTGGTAAACAAAATCTGCTCTTGGATGTCATCTTTTGGCTGGCTGCTGCTTGATCTGCTCAAAAAAATTGTTCTTCGATGTCATCTCCTGGCTTGGCCTGGACTGCTGCTTGATCTGCTCAAAAAAATTTGTTCTTCGATGTCATCTGCTGGCTGGCCTGTTCTGCTGCTTGATCTGCGCAAAAATATCTGTTCTTCGATGTCATCTGCTGGACTGGCCTGGACTGCGGATTGATCTGCTCAAAAAAATCTGTTCTCCGATGTCATCTGTCTGGCTGGCCTGGTCTGCTGCTTTATTTGTTTATGGACCGACCGACTTTGCTGAACCTTGGCGTTCTTGTTTGTTCCATCCTCGTTGATAATTCGAAAAAAATTCGACTGGTGCCGAACTTCTGATTACTGTACCTGCCTGCTGCTGTTTCTTCAACGTTGTCCTTTTGGTCTATATCTTCATCTGCAAAATAAAAAAACCGTTGGTCTTCGAAAAAACTCTTTGGGCTCGCTTAGGTATCGTTTTATGGAACTCTACTATCATCGTTCCGAGTATAAAAACATGGAAAAAGGTGGACCGCCTCGTGTTGAAACTGTGGTCATATTCTTGCCGGACATACACTCCTGTATGCCCTCCATTGCCGAATACAATACGATGGTGGGCCTCTACAAGGCCACGGCTGAAAAAATCATTTCTCGTCGGGCTGCTGCCACAACAAAGGCTATCGCTTCCAAGGCCGCGAATGCCGACAATGAGGGGGCTGCAACCAAACCCTCGGATGACAACAATGCTGACGGAGACGAAGAAAATGCCCAGCCGGGTGAAGAAGAAAATATGCAAGGGGGCGACGAAGGTGATGGTGATGATGGCGAAAATAATGCTGTGGTTGAGGGGGAGGAACAGGAGGCTGAGGGGGAAAATGCCGATGCGGATCAGGATGAACAAATGGATAATTCAGGTGTTGATGCCGCGGATGGTGAACCAGATGAGTCAACTACTCACCAGGATAATGATGGTGATGATGACGACGACATGGGCCACCAAGAGGACCATGTCCCCGATGCTGAGGCGGCTGACGAAAATGTAACTTAACCAAGATGTTATGGTGATGATGTAGTTAAACGAAAAACAAAAAAATCAGTCTCTCAATTCAAAACACTTAGCCTAAGTTTTTGTTGCCATTTCTTTTTTTACTTTCATTTTTTTCAACAGCGAACCCACACCCGATCCTTGATTTAAAAAATGAAAACTTTTCACAAGTCTCCCCACTCAACGTAAATAGTAGACCTAGGGAAGAACTTTTAGTTCAGTTTTTAAAAAGAGCAATCAACGTCCGTTTTCAATTAAAAAAAAAAAAAAAAAAAATTAGAAATTTAATTTTCCCTAAAACTTCGATCTGCCACCGTTTAAACAAATTTTCTGACTCTACCCCGCTCACTATCCCAAAAAATGATGATAGTTTTCTTAAAAAAAATATACTTTTTTTAGCCTTTAAAAGCTAAAACTTTTCAAATCTATTTTTTTTTTTCTAGAAATTTAAAAAAAAAATTATTTTTTTTTTCAAAAAAAAAAAAAAATCAAAAAAAAATTTTTTTCGAAAAACACTTTTCACAATATTATTTCAAGAAATTAAAAAAAAATATTTAAAAAAAGTTTTATAAAAAATTTTTTTAAGTTTTTTTTGAAAAAAATTATTTTTTTTTTTTCAAAAAACTTTTCCCTATATTTTTTCTAGAAATTAAAAAAAAAAATAAAATTTTAAAATTTTTTTTTTTTAAAAAAAAAATTTCTAGAATTTAATAAAATTGATTCTTTTTAATTCCTAGAAAAAATATAATGAAAGAGTTTTCCGATTTTTTTTTTGATTTTTAAAAAAAAATTAAAATTTTTTTTCGAAAAACACTATATTTTTTCTAGAAATTAAAAAAATTACAGTTTTAATTTTTTTTTTTAATTTTGAAAAAAAAATCTTTCTAGAAATTTATAAAATTAAGTTTTTTAATTTCAAGAAAAAATTTTCAAAAAAAATTGAAATAGAAACAAGATTTTACTTTTTTTTTTAATTTTGAAAAAATGTCATTCTAGGATAAAATTAAACTTTTTTAATTTCTAGAATAAATATAGTGAAAATTGTTTTTCGAAAAAAAAATTTAATTTTTTTATTTTTTTTTGTAAAAAAAAATATTTTTTTTGAGAAAAATTTTATTTTTAAATATTTTTTTTTAATTTCTAGAAAAAATATAGCGAAAAGAGTTTTCCAAAAAATTTTTTTTTATTTTTTTTAAATTAAAACTAAAAAAAATTCAACGGCAGTTTTGAAATTTCAAACCAATTTCGTTTTTCTTTTTTTATTATTATTATTTTTATAGTTCTAATAGATGGTTTGAAACGTTGTCGTTTTTTAAATTATTGTTTAGAAGAAGAAGAGAATTCAACAACAAAACTCTTCATGTTGTTGTTGTATTTTTGTTATGAAATTCCAAACTCACTTGATTTTATGTTTTTGTTTTATTAATACCTTATCCATGTGCTGCGTATATTTTACAGGAGGAACCCACACCAGAACCTACCCACTACTCGCTATTGGATTTGAAAAACATGAAGGTTCAAGAGATACGTGATGAACTATTGGCCAGAGATTTATCGGATAAGGGTAAGAAGACTTAAAAAATACTCTCCTCCTATTTTCAGAATTTATTTTTATTTTTTTAATTTTGTTTTTAGGCGTTCGCAATGTGGTCATGGCCCGTCTGGCCAAGGCCTTAAATACGGAAAAGCGTGAAGAAATCAAAGCCAAGAATCGTGAAAAACATCAACAAAAAATGGGCGGCTCAAATAAAAAAGCGGCAAACGATACTGCCGCCGCCGAAGCTGCTGACGAGGATGTGAATGCCAAATTGGATGATAGTACCAAGGATTGGGCCGACGCCATTGATTTTGAAATGAGCGATATTGTCATATTGGATGAATATGATGCCAATAAAAATAATGAGGTGAGGAGGATAAAAGATAAAGTCCTTGGGGTCCCTTAAAATCCACAAGGCGTGGATTTTTTTAAATGGTTTTTTGATATTTTAATTTTTAAAAAATCCACGCCTTAATAAAAATAATGAGGTGAGGAGAATATAATATAAAGACCCTGGGGTGTCTAAAAATCCACAAGGTGTGGATTTTTTTTAAAGATTTTTTGATACTTTAATTTTTAAAAAATCCACGCCTCTGAGAGCCATTTTTAAAACATCCACGCCTCTGAGATTACCCAAAAAATAATCTTTAAAAAATCCACGCCTCTGAAATTACCCAAAAAAAATTTTTTAAAAAATTCACGCATCTGAAATTATCCAAAAAATAATTTTTAAAAAATCCACGCCTCTGAAATTACCCAAAAAATAATTTTTAAAAAATCCACGCCTCTGAAATTACCCAAAAAATAATTTTTAAAAAATCCACGCCTCTGAAACTATATTTTCCTCCTCTATTTTCATTTCAGGATAAGGCCATGTCTCGCCGGGAAAAGGCAAAACTGCTGCGCCGCTACACATTGCCCTCTACCCCACAAATTGTGGTGCATCCAAATAAATTGGCCAAGGGTGGTAGTTTCGATTGTGCCCTAATGTCACTGCAGGTCTTAATGGATTATCATCATGCCGATACCAAAGAGAGGATCTTTGAGGTGAGATTTTGCAATTATACAACATCATTTCAAATTCCTTAATCATTTTCCTCCAATTTCTATTTCCAGTTATCCCTATTTGCGGAACTCTTCAACGAGATGTTAATGCGTGACTTTGCCTTTAACATTTACAAAGAGATACATATTTACAATAGCAAGGATCACTCTGCTGCGGAAGATAATAATGAGGCTGGAACTGCTGCTGCTGGAGGAGAGGAATCGAAATCCGCTGATGGCGAGGAAAATAGTGAAGGCGCAAAATCTACCGCCGATAATAATGGTGGTGAAAAATCATCGGATGATGGCAAATCGGGATCATCATCACGCAAACGACGCACAAGCACCAAGGATCCACAAGATTCGGAGAAGGCATCAGAGAAGCCACCACCAAAACGTCGTATGAGTACAATTGATGGCAGGGAATTGGCCATCGCCTCAGGTGCCACCGATGACCAACACAAGAAACGTCATGGCAGTACCGTGGATGGTCGTGATGCTGACGATTCCAAATCGACTGATAGCAACAAAAAAGTTGTGGTCGCCAAACCACTGTTACTCTTATCATTCCTCTATTTTGATTCCACCCATTGTGGTTATATTTTCGAACGCGATTTGGAAGATTTGTTTATGGTGTTGGGTTTGAATCTGTCGCGTTCACAAATTAAAAAGGTTTTGTCGAAAATTGGCACCCGGTCTTTGGTTCATTATCGGTGAGTTGGTGGCGGAGGAGAGATGAGATTTTTTTTATTTTAATTTCATTTTTTTCGAATTTCTAGTAAACTTACCGACAAAAAGGAATCGGCCGATGCCTTGGCCAAAATTGAAGATGCCGATGATTTGGATTTGGAAGAGCTCAAAGATATTGCGGCTGGCAATAATAAATATGAATTTGTCTTTGGCGAGACTCAGCACAGCAATTATGCCATACCGATTGAGGGTGATGGAAATGAATGTAAGTAAACAGAAGAAGGATAGCGTGGATTTAAAAAAATATATTTTTTTAAAGTAGCCAGATAGGTGGGGATTTTAAAAAAAATATTTTTTGGGGAATCCGCAAGGGGTGGATTTTTTAGGAAATATTTTTTAAGGTTTACACAAGGCGTGGATTTAAAAAAAATTCAAGGATTAAAAAATTTTTTTTTCAAGGATTTTTTAAAAAAATATTTTTCAAGGATTTTTTAAAAAAATGGCACATGGTATTATGTCTTTGTGCATATGTTTGTAACAGGCAAAAGGAAACGAAACAGACACATGTTTCCTTTTGAGAATATGCATGGAATCACTTTCTGAGTCGATTTACGCATGTTCGTCTGTCTGCCCGTCCGTCCATGTATTTTTGTGAACAGGTCGCATTTATGATCCGATTTGGATGAAATTTGGCATAGGTCACTTATTTGGCCCAAGGACGAGCTTTATTGAAATGAAAAATCAGTTCAGATTTAGATATAGCTCCCATATATATTTTCTTTCGATTTAATGTAAATGGTCCATCAAAGTCCCTTAATATCTTTCGATTTACACGAAATTTGGCACAGCGTAATGAATTAGGTCTAGAATGATGTGTGTTAAGTTTCGTGAAAATCGGTTCAGATTTAGATATAGCTCCCATATATATTTTCGTCCGATTTAATGTAAATGCTCCACCAAAGTCCCTTAATATCTTTCGATTAGCACGAAATTTGGCACAGTGTAATGAATTAGGTCTAGAGTGATGTGTGTTAAGTTTCCTGAATATCGGTTCTGATTTAGATTTTTTTTTTAGTACAAAAATTTTTAGTAAAAATTTTTGATAGTAATTTTTTTTAGTAAAATATTTTTTTAGTAACATTTTATTTTAGTAAAAATTTTTTGAGTTAACCATTTTTTTAGTAAATTTTTTTTTAGTAAAATTTTTTTAATAAAAATTTTTTAGTAAAAATTTTTTTAGTAGATTTTTTTTTACTAAAATTTTTTTTACTAATTTTTTTTAGTAAAATTGTTTTATTAATTTTTTTTAGTAAATTTTTTTAGTAAAAATTTTTTTAGTAAAAATTTTTTTTAGCAAAATTTTTTTTAGTAAATGATTTTTCTAATAAAATTTTTTTAATAAAAATTTTTTTGGGGGGATTTTTTAAAAATATATTTCTTTTAATTATCACCATGTTGGAGACCTAACCTAACTTTTGCTTTTTTTCTTCTCTTCTTCTTCCAGCCGATTTGGTTCATTACAATGGTGCCGTCATTCACGTGGGCAAATTAATGGAACAAATTAAACGTACCGAAAAAGAGTTATCCGATATGGAAAAGCTGTACAATGATCTGGTTAAGGAGCACAGCGATTTGCAAAAGGAACAGAGCAAGGCCAAGTCCAAAATCAAAGACCTATCCGATGATACAAAGAGTTTGCGTAGGAAGTTGACCGATACCAATCAGGAACTTTATACCTTGACTGTGAGTTGGAAATGATTTTTAGAAAAAAAAATGGTTTAATTTGTTTTTTTTTCACCTTACAGCGTAAATATCGAGATCAAAACTCAACATTGTTGTATATCTATACCCGGGTGGAACCCTACTTCTCCAAGGATAAGGACAAGGATTCCAAAAATGAAAGGTAATGGTGGGATTTTTTTTTGCTTTGGAGAAAAGGTTTTTATTTTGTTTCTCTTTTTTCGTAGTTCCCATAAGGATGACAAAGATTCGGAAAAGGATAAACACCGGGGTGATAAACACTCAGACAAGGATCATTCCAAGGAAAAATCCAAAGAATCTGAAAAAGATAAAACCAAGGATAGAGATCATCATGACAAGGAAAAATCTTCCAATGTCATCAAATCGGAAAAAGATAAAGAAAAATCGAAGGAATGTGAAAAGGAAAAAGAGAAAGAAAAACCAGTGAAGGTGGAAAAAGTCGAAGCCATGGAGACAGATAACAACACCAGTGAAGAAACAAAGGAAGCACCAGCAGCAGCTGTTACCATTAAAAAAGAAGAGGAAAAGAAGGAGGCCACAGAAAAACCAAGTGAAGAGAAGAAGGAAAACAAAGAGCAGGCTACACCAGCTGCTGAAACTCCAGCAAAAGAAACCAAACCGGAAACCAAGAAAACTGAGGAAACTGCCGTAAAGGTAGCTGCTGAAACTCCCAAGAAATCTGAGGAAGAGAAAAAGGAGGCTACTAGCGTAACAACCAAGGCAGCCGCCACAACAAAACCTGCACAAACAAATGGTGCTAAGCCAGCAGCAGCCGGCAGCAAACCAGCAGCAGGTGCGACAACTGCTAACAAGGCCACAACGGCCGCCAAGGCAACACCAGCCAAAAATGTTGCAACAAAGACGGCAGGTGGGGCCACACCAGCCAAGGTCAACAAACCAGCCGCTGGTACACCAGCTAAACCCGCTGCTGGCACAGCAGCCAAACCCGCTACTGGCACACCAGCCAAACTCGCCGCTGGTACCCCAGCTAAACCCGCCGCTGGCAAACCAGCAGCCACACCAGCAAAACCAGCTGCTGCTGGCGCTGCAGGCAAAGCAACATCCGCAAAGGCTAACCCCAATGTTAAGAAACCTGCAGGAACTGCAAATAAAAAACCCAACACAGACAACTCTCAAAAATAAATATATGTAATTCGATATTCATTCTCTATACATAAGTAAAGATTTCACTCAAAGGATTTTTTTTTTTGGAAAACTCGGTATCATTTAAGTAATTTTTTCTAATTTCTTTTAATATATGTGTACCCTTTTTCCTCTCTCTCTCACGATTTTGGTGTAAAAAAAAAGAATTGACATGAAATGCATTAAAAAAATACTAGACCACAACAAAAACAAGAACATGTTTGAACAAATATTTATTATATAAAATAAAAATATATAATAATCAATCGATACACACAAACCACCTAAATAATTTAAATTAAAAATAAATGTGTTTTATTAAAAAAAAAAAAAAAACTTAGCTGGCTTGACAGAACTTTCGTTCCATAATCTGAGCTTAAAAAATATTTCAAGGCGCATCGGTCTTTTGCGCCGTTTTTCCAATTTGAAAGATATTCGGCAATGTTGTGCTCCACTTGATTTTTCCATCTTATTCATGGCCTTCCCCTTCTGCGTGAACCATCAGCTGGTTCGCTTTTATATGCCTTATGGGCTGGGGCATCTTCATCCATTCTCACATCAGGACCTAGGCAACGTAGTCGCTGCAGTTCAATACGTCTAACAATATCGATGTCCGAGAATAGCTGATACAACTCATGGTTCAATCGACGGCGAAATTCACCGTCAACGCAAATCGGCCCATAGATATTTCGGAGAATTTTTCTCTCAAACATTTCAAGAGCTGACTCATCTGCTTGCGCAAGCATCCATGCTTCAGATCCATACAATACAGCACGGGTAGTATCAGCGTCTTGTAGAGTGTGAGTTTGGTCTGGCGGGAGGTGGCCTTGTTTTTGAGTTGTTTGCTAAGACCATAGTAGCATTGGTTGGCCATCACTATCCTTCTCCGAATTTCAAAACTGATGTCATTCGTTTTATTTATGGCGGTACCAAGGCATATAAAATCTTTGACTACATGTAGTTCTCAAGTTCAACAGTTGGTCCGAGTCTACTGAACGTCTTGCGAGTTGATACCTTCAGCTTGGTCTTCTCGCCCGACCCACTTGGTCAGACTCCTTCTCAATTTGTTCAAAGGTGGCTGTTACCGCTCTCAGTGTTCGACCAATTATGACCTTCATCGATGTCATCGGCGTAGGCGAGTAACATGTGTTGTTTGGTGTACAGAGTGTCATTTCACAGTTCACCTCGTATGACATTTTCCAGCAGGATGTTAAAAAGGTCACACGACAACCTGTCAGCTTGTCGGAATCCTCCTTCGGTATTAAATGGGCTCCGAGAGGTCTTTTACGACTTTAACTGCTTATCTTGTGCCACTTAAAGTTATCCTGCATATCCGTATGAATTTTGCAGGAATGCCGAATGCAGACATGGCTTTAAACACCTTTGAACGAATAGGGCTGTCGAATGCGGCTTTATAGTCGACGAATAGGTGAAATGTGTCGATGTGTTTTTCGTGGGTTTTTTCCAGGATTTGGCGCAGAATGAAAATCTAGTCAATGGTGGATTTGGTATGGTCAAATAATGTCATTGACCATTGGACTCAATCGTTCACACAGCACTCTGGATAGCACTTTATATGCGATGGGAAGGAGACTTATTCCTCTATAGTTGGCACATATCTCCTTTTTTTTGTGCACCGGACACAGGATACTGAGGTTCTAATCACTGGGCATGCTTTCCTCTAGCCAAACTGTGCTTATCAGCTGGTGCATGCATCTTCCCTACCAGCATCTGACCACCAGTCTTGAATAGTTCGGCTTGAAACCCATCGACACCTGCTGCCTTATTATTCTTCAGCCGATTGATTGCTATTCTGACTTCATCTTGCCTAAGGGTGGTATACACTCTATACCGACATCTCTTATTGGTTCTGAGGCATCCTCTTCACCGCTACTATTTGATACCAGAAGTTTTTCAAAATGCTCCTTCCAGATCCTCAGCACGCTGTCTGTATCTGTCACCAGGTTTCCTTCTTTATCTCTATAGGAGGATGTGCCTGCACCATGGCCTTCGGTTTGGTGTTTTACCTGTTTGTAGAATTTTCCGACTTCATTCTGACTCCTGTACATCCCGATTTGCTCACGCTCATGCTTTTCTTGTTCTTTCTTCTTTTTTTCGGAAAATATGTTTCTTCTCTCTCCTTTTCTCCCGATAGTTCTCCATCGCATTACGTGTTGTTTTTGTACGCTGCGTTTTTCATATCAGTAGCATTACGACACTTCTGATCGTACCATGGGTTTCTTCGTGGTGGTCTTTGGTACCCAAGTGTTGCTTTTGCTGCAGTTTATAGGGAGTGGGCAATTCTCTGCCACTGTGCTTCTATATTATTATCGGGACAACGGGCGCTTTCGTCAAGCAGTTGTGTTTGCAGTTTTCTACGTTAAATTTCCGTGTCACATTAGATCGCACCTTTGCTGCTACATTAAGGGTGCGTACCTTGGCTGCCACAAGGTAATGGTCCGAATCGATATTCGCTCCTCTGATCGATCGGACGTCTAAAACACTGGATGAATGCATTCCGTCTATCGATTTGTTGTTCGTTGCTCGAACCTGTTCTGTACAACGTGCGCAGATCGTGGTCTTTTATACGTTAGCGGGGGTCGTCAACATTAGGGAGGTTTGGTTTTCTTCTTCTTTGCTTTTTCATAGTAGGTTGGGTTTTCCGAGTGTAGGCAACTAACCCGACGCCTCAACCCATTGTTTTTATAGTTCTTATGGGTAAACTCGCGGCATATATTAGCTCACTATTTCAACAGGTGATGAAAATAGCTACCCCAGGTGGCACCACGGGTCAGTGTCCACAATTGAGATGAAAGAGGGACCAAGATAAGCCTGGACTTCGCCATGTTAAAGCCAATCAGAGCCGTTACTTGGTATCTATCATCCTCTACGCCACCCAAAAAATTTTTTTAATCGATATGCTCCGAAATAAAATTTAAAAAATCCAAACTTCCTATTTCTGTTCTATGCTCACTTCTACCCTCGTTAATAAATAAATTCCCATTTTTCCATTCTTCCTCTTTTCCCATTGGCCAACAAATTCCACTCTCTTTTTGTTGTCACCACCCATTGAGTTGAGTGAATTGCGATTGAGTGATTCTCGCACAAACTTATTGCGAATTATTTGCATCGAAATCGACCAAGGGATGTTTCAGTTGCAAAACGGCGCCCAACCTGAAAACATTCGCAGCAATGCGTCCGGTCCTCTTCAAAAAAGAAAACTATGTGAGCTACAACAAGGACACCAATAAATCCACCTGTCTGCTGTGTCATCGGGAACTGTGTGGCCTGATCATTGGCAATATCAAGCGGCACTATGAGACCATGCATAATATCAAATTTACCCGCGATTATTTGCCAACGGCTAAGCTTCATATTAACACCCTGACAAGGCCAAAGGAGGACAATGTTTTGAGGTTAACTAAAAATAAATTCGTTAAATGTTGTGTGGGCCTGGTGGCGGTAAAAAATCTCCCACTGAAAATATTCGATGATGAAATGTATTTCCGGAAATTGATTGCACCCTATCAGGAGGAATTCTCTTTGCAATTGACGGGTGAAAATATTCTCGATGGCCTGGAATTTTGGGCATTGCGGGTCAAGTCCCAGTTACGTGGAAAATTCCAGAAGAAATTATTGGCGCTAAAAATCGACATCATGGGGGCACAAGGACGACATGTGATGGGTCTATATCTCCAATTTATAGAAAATTATAAATTAATTTCCCACAGCGTTGGAGCCGTGGAATTGAAAAAGGGGCAACTTCGTAACGCAGAATTTATGAAAAAGGAAATTTTAAAGTGTCTCCGCGAATATGAGGTAGATATTCGACAACTCTATGCCCTAACTTGTGATGGTCGCGGCAAGGCTCTCAAGGCCTTGGAACTTATACAACAAGACATTGAAGAGAACGTATCTGAAGATGCTTCTGAAGGGGATATATCCCTCAAACCCATAGTCTCGGTACTCTATTCCGGTTCCTATATTATCGAATTGGCAGCCCGTCTCTATTTCACCTCTATGGAAAGCGAACTCACAGAATGTCGCCACATTATCGAAACCATACGCCAACAGAAAATCAATCCCAAATTTGTACCCCGTTTGGACTCCACCCTGCGCTGGCAATCCACTTTCGATATGATGTCATCGCTGAAGGAGTTCATTGAAAATTCTGAAATTGAAACGGATTATGGTGGGAAATTAGAATGTCTGGAGGATTTTATGGATACGCATACACCACTCGAGGAATGGTTGGAACCTCAACATCAACCACAATACATTGTCGGAGATTTCTATCGTGATTGGTTGGTATGCGAAGCGAAATTAAAACAAATGTCGGATAATGAATATGCCATGCATTTGCTGGAAGCAGTGCTGGAGGTTAAGCAGACCCTGCTCGATAATGAGGCATTTAATGCGGCCCTGTATTTTGATCCACGATTTAATCATTTGGATTCGCCATATTTTAGTGAGGAGCGGAGAAAACAGGCGGTGGTAAGTGGGCTTAAATATATTTTTCAAAAAATCGGAACAACTTAGGCCTGGAAAAATAATTTTTCAAAAGCCTATCCTTAGGCGTTAATTTTTTTAAAAACATTTCTTTCGAAGCCTATCCTTAGACGTGGATTTTTTTAAAATAATTTTTTCAAGAGCCTATCCTTAGGCGTGGAGTTTTTTAAAAATAATTTTTTCAGGAGCCAATCCAAAGGTGTGGATTTTTTAAAAATAATTTTTTCAGGAGCCTATCCTTAGGCGTGGATTTTTTAAAAATAATTTTTTCAGGAGCCTATCCTTAGGCGTGGATTTTTTAAAAATAATTTTTTCAGGAGCCTATCCTTAGGCGTGGATTTTTAAAAATAATTTTTTCAGGAGCCTATCCTTAATTTTTTAAAAATAATTTTTTCAGGAGCCTATCCTTAGGCGTGGATTTTTTAAAAATAATTTTTTCAGGAGCCTATCCTTAGGCGTGGATTTTTTAAAAATAATTTTTTCAGGAGCCTATCCTTAGGCGTGGATTTTTTAAAAATAATTTTTTCAGGAGCCTATCCTTAGGCGTGGATTTTTTAAAAATAATTTTTTCAGGAGCCTATCCTTAGGCGTGGATTTTTTAAAAATAATTTTTTCAGGAGCCTATCCTTAGGCGTGGATTTTTTAAAAATAATTTTTTCAGGAGCCTATCCTTAGGCGTGGATTTTTTAAAAATAATTTTTTCAGGAGCCTATCCTTAGGCGTAGATTTTTTAAAATACTTTTTTCAAGAGCCTATCCTTAGGCGTGGATTTAAAAAATCGGAACCACCTTAAAAATGTTTTTCCGAAGCCTATTCATAAGCGTGGATTTAAAAAATCGGAACCACCTTAAAATATTTTTCCGAAGCCTATCCTTATGCGTGCATTTAAAAAATCGGAACCGCCTTATACATATTTTTCCGAAGCCTATCCTTAGGCGTGGATTTTAAAAAATCGGAACCACCTTAAACATATTTTTCGAAGCCTATCCTTAGGCGTGGATTTAAAAATAATTTTTCAAGAGCCTATCCTTAGGCGTGGGTTTAAAAAATCGGAACCACCTTAAAAAATATTTTTCCGAAGGCGTGGATTTTTTAAAAATAATTTTTCAAGAGCCTATCCTTAGGCGTGGATATTTTCACGCTTTGTTGGTAGTTCGAAAAAATATTAAAAAAAAAACTACGGATTTTTTATATTTTTAAATATATTTTTTTTTAATTCCCCAGGACCACATAATGCGCCTGCAGTCCCTCATGAATACCCTGGAATGTGACACCCGCCTCCTATCGGATGATTATGATGCCCAAAATAATGCCAAATTAGTGGGCCGCCTCGAAGATCCCTATAATATTTTAGAAGCTGAAATACCACAAATTGCCCGAAATTCTACAGCTCCCGAGATTCGTTTG
Organism: Musca vetustissima; assembly: GCF_032173495.1. Lineage (NCBI taxonomy): Eukaryota > Metazoa > Arthropoda > Insecta > Diptera > Muscidae > Musca > Musca vetustissima. Next base: position 8,151 of record NW_026874038.1, on the reverse strand, counting down.
ACAACACGACAGAAATTGGAATATTTAGCCTGCTCCGCCCGGCTACCATATTCGGCAAATATTTTAGAATATTGGCAAAAAATGCAGATTAAAGATCCGGAAATACATATCCTGATGAAGGTCGCATTGGCTGTCTATGTAAATCAATCGACTGTGGAGAGGACTCGTAGTGCCCTGGCCACCATATTGACCAAAGAAAAGTCACGGCTGCCAATGAGGGTGTTGAATAATATGTTGCTGGTCAAGCTCAATGCGGATGTCTTGGAGGAGGTTGAGGCTTAGAGAGCAGATGCGAAGGATATAACTATAAAACAGCCATAACTGTGAAGAATAAAAAATTATTTATTAAAAAAAAAAAAAATAAAAAAAATCCGTCGAAGTCCTTGTTTTTATTTTTTACGGAGATCTAGGGATCTACGAAGAGATTTGCGAATTTGGTCTCGTCAGCGACAACAAATCAATGGGAAAGGGAAATATAATTGTCGAATTGTGTTCACTGGATATATTCGATAGGGTTTGTAAATAACGAAGCTGAAAAAATAAGGAATAAAAAATGAAGCATACTTTTAGGGTCAAATAGGGGTTAGAGGAAATATCTACCTGTAATATTATGGGATTTGAGGCCATAACATCTGAGGCTTCTTTCAAAGCCTTCGAAGAACTCAACTCTCCCTCAGCTGCCACAATTTTGGCCTTGGCCTCTCGCAAGGCCTCCGCTTCGGCAGCCATGGCCCGTTGCATGGCAATGGGTAGGCGGACATCTTTTCTGGAAAATTCGGAAAAAATTATTTTTATAGTAAAACTATAGAAATGGCAATAATCAGAATAAAAAATTAAAAAATATTTTTTTAAAGGTGTGGATTTAAAAAAAAAATCAAGGCGGTTATTTTTTAAAAAATATTTTTTCAATGTGTGGATTTAAAAACAAAAATTTCAAGGCGGGGATTTTTCAAAAAATAAAAAATATTTTTTCAAGGAGTGGATTTTTTAAAAAATGGATTTAAAAAAAAATTCAAGGCGGGGATTTTTTAAATAATATTTTTTTAAGGCGTGGATTTTTTAAAAAAAATATTTTTTTAAGGCGTGGATTTTTTAAAAAATATTTTTTCAAGGCGTGGATTTTTTAAAAAATATTTTTTCAAGGCGTGGTTTTTTTAAAAAATATTTTTTCAAGGCGTGGTTTTTTTAAAAACATAATTTTTCAAAAAATATTTTTCAAGGCGTGGATTTTTTAAATAATAATTTTTCAATGCGTTGGTTTTTTTAAAAAATATTTTTCAAGGCGTGAATTTGGATTTTGGATTTTTAAAAAAAATATTTTTTAGGCGTGAATTTGGATTTTGGATTTTTAAAAAAAATATTTTTTAGGCGTGGATTTAAAAACAATATTTTTTTAAGGCGTGGATTTTTTAAAAAAATATTTTTCAAGGCGTGGATTTAAAAAAAAATATATTTTTCAAGGCGTGGATTTAAAAAAAAATATTTTTTCAAGGCGTGGATTTTTAAAAAATTATTTATTTCAAAGCGTGGATTTAAAAAAAAAAAATTCCAGGCGTGGATTTTTAAAAAAAAAATTCCAGGCGTGGATTTAAAAAAAAAAGTTCCAGGCGTGGATTTAAAAAAAAATTTTTTCAAGGCGTGGATTTTTTAAAAAAATATTTTTTTAAGAAGCCACATCAAGGCTTGGATTTTTTAAAAAAATATTTTTCCAATGCGAGTATTTCTTTAAAAAATATTTTTTCAAGAAGCCAATTTTTTTAAAAATATATTTTTAAAATGCGTGGATTTTTTAAAAAATATTTTTTCAAGGCTTGGATTTTTTAAAAAAATATTTTTCAAGGCTTGGATTTTTTAAAAAATATTTTTTAAATGCGTGGATTTTTTAAAAAATATTTTTTCAAGGCTTGGATTTTTTAAAAAATATTTTATCAAGGCTTGGATTTTTTAAAAAATATTTTTTCAAGGCGGGGATTTTTTAAAAAATATTTTTTCAATGCGGGGATTTTTTAAAAAATATATAAATTTTTTTTAAATAAAAATATTTTTTCAAGGCGTTGGTTTTTTTAAAAAATATTTTTTCAAGGCGTGGATTTAAAAAAAATATTGGATTTTGGAAAAAAAAAAATTTTTTTCAAGGCGTGGATTTTTAAAAAAATATTTTTTCAAGGCGTGGATTTTTAAAAAAATATTTTTTCAAGGCGTGGATTTAAAAACAATATTTTTTTAAGGCGTGGATTTTTTAAAAAATATTTTTCAAGGCGTGGATTTAAAAAAAATATTTTTTAAGGCGTGGGTTTAAAAAAAATATTTTTTCAAGGCGTGGATTTTTTAAAAAAATTTTTTTTCAAGGCGTGGATTTAAAAAAAAAATTTCAAGGCGTGGATTTAAAAAAAAATTTCAAGGCGTGGATTTAAAAAAAAATATTTTTTCAAGGCGTTAATTTTTTAAAGAAATATTTTTTCAAGGCTTGGATTTTTTAAAAAATATTTTTTCAAGAACCCAATTTTTTAAAAAATATTTTTTAAATGCGTGGATTTTTTAAAAAATATTTTTTCAAGGCTTGGATTTTTTAAAAAATATTTTTTCAAGAACCCAATTTTTTAAAAAATATTTTTTAAATGCGTGGATTTTTTAAAAAATATTTTTTCAAGGCTTGGATTTTTTAAAAAATATTTTTTCAAGGCTTGGATTTTTTAAAAAATATTTTTTCAAGGCGGGGATTTTTTAAAAAATATTTTTTCAAGGCGGGGATTTTTTATAAAATATATATATATTGTTTTTAAATAAAAAAATTATTTCAAGGCGTGGATTTTTTAAAAAATATTATTTCAAGGTCGTGGATTTTTTAAAAAATATTTTTTCAAGGCGTGAATTTTTTAAAAAATATTTTTTCAAGGCGTGGATTTTTTAAAATTTTTTTTTCAAGGCGTGGATTTTTTAAAAAAATTTTTTCAAGGCGTGGATTTAAAAAAAAAAATTCAAGGCGTGGATTTAAAAAAAAAATTCAAGGCGTGGATTTAAAAAAAAAAATCAAGGCGTGGGTTTGTTAAAACATATTTTTTGAAGAATCCAATTTTTTTTAAAAAATATTTTTTGAATAATCCAATTTTTTTTTTAAAAAATATTTTTTGAAGAATCCAATTTTTTTTAAAAAATATTTTTGGAAGAGTCCAAATTTTTAAAAAATATTTCTTCGAAACTCACATCTCCACCCTTTCCACCTTGACACCCCAAGGGTCGGTGGCCTCATCCAAAATGATGCCAATTGTTCGAGACATTGATTCCTTGGCCGTCAGCAGTTCCATTAAATTCTTGGTACCCACAATATTACTCAGGGTAGTTTGGGCCAACAACCTAGTCGATTCGTGAACATTGCGGATTTGTATAACCGAATCCAAGGGATTGCGAATACTATAATATACGACAGCATCAACTTGTATGGTCACCGAATCTCGGGTCAAAACTTCCTGTGGCGGAACATCAAAAGACTGGGTACGTAAATCCACCTTGATATAATCATCTACGCAGGGTAGTAGGAAAACCAAACCGGGACCACGTATGCCACCTTTTCTGTAAAGATTTTCAATTTAATTTTAAAAAATTTCTAACCACTTCGGGGGGATACCTCAATCTACCCAAACGAAAGACGACAATTCTTTGGTAATGGGCCACCGTCACCAAACAACACCATATCGATAGGGGAAAGGTTAGGAAGAGCAATATGAGGGATAGGAACACAATGGACTTCTCGGAGGGAATGGGTGTGGTATCAGCTGGGGTGGGGGAGGGGAAATGATTATTTTTTTTTTCAAATTTTGCTTGTTAGCTTCAAACTTACATGACCTTATATGGGGCTTGGGAATATTGGGCAAGACTTCACAATTCATTTTTAAAACCGAGAATTTCTAATGCGAACAATTTTTAAACAAATTTTCAATTACAAAATTAATTTTAAAAAATATTAAAATTTATAGAATTCAAAATCTTTACAACACATATTTATTATTAGGTTTGTTCCCATAACAATTAAAATATTTTTAAAAAAATTATGGATTTTTGTAAAAAAAATATTTTAAATCCACGCCTTGTGTTGGCTTTAAAAAATATTTTAAAAAAATCCCCACCTATCTGGCTTCTCTCGGGTGGCGTAGGGGATGATAGATACCAAGCAACGGCTCTGATTGGCTTTAACATGGCGAAGTCCAGGCTTATCTTGGTCCCTCTTTCATTTCAATTGTGGACACTGACTTCCCCGTGGTGCCACCTGGGGTAGCTATTTTCATCATCCAATGAAATAGAGAGCTAATATGTGCCGCAAGTTCACCCATAAGAACTATAAAATAAATGGGTTGAGGCGTCGGATTAGTTGCCCACACTCGGAAAACCGAACCTACTATGAAAAAGCAAAGAAAAAGAAAACCAAACCCCCCTAATGTTGACGACCCCCGCAAACGTATAAAGGACCACGATCTGCGAATCTGAACTTGGAATGTGCGCACGTTGTACAGAACAGGCGTAGTGTTCGCTTTGGCGGAAGTACAAAGCCGATATTCTTGCCTTACAGGAAATGCGATGGAATGGAACTGGCGTAAGTAAATCAGATCAGATTACGGCCTGTATTATAGCTGCCATGAAACGAGACGTGAATTTGGCTGAGGATTTATGGTTAACAGGAGAATAAAAGACCTCGTCTCCAGATTCACTCCAGTAGATGAGCGAATTGCTATAATCCGTATAAAAGCGAAGTTCATCTACATCAGTCTCATTTGAGCCCATGCTCCGACCGAAGCTAAAGATGAACAGAGACCAAAGACATTTTTTACGAGCACCTAGAAACAGCATATGATCGCTGCCCCGGCTATGACATTAAAATTATGCTAGGAGATTTTAATGCAAAAATCGGAAGGGAAAATATTTTTGGCTCTACCGTCGGAAAACTCAGCCTCCATGAAGAGACATCAGACAACGGCATGAGATTGACTGACTTCGTGGCAGCAAAAAACATGGTAGTTAGAGCAGCACCAGATTCAAGCATCTCGATATACACAAGGCCACATGGATTTCTTCCTATCGAACAACTAGAAATCAAATCGATCATGTTGTGATAAACGGAAGGCATTCATCCGGTGTTTTAGACGTCGGATCGATCCGAGGAGCAAATATCGATTCGTTCCATTACCTTGTGGCAGCCAAGGTACGCACCCGTCTTAATGTAGCAGCAAGGGTGCGATCTAATGTAACACGGAAACTCGACGTCGAAAAGCTGCAAACACAATAGATAACAGAAGTCTACTCCGCTCAACTTACCCAACTGCTTGACGAAAGCACCCCTTGTCCCGATAATAGTATAGAAGCACAATGGCAAAGAATTGCCCACTACCTACAAACTGCAGCAAAAGCAACACTTGGCTACCAAAGACCACCATCAAAAAATCTGTGGTACGATCAGGAGTGTCGTAATGCTACTGATATGAAAAACGCAATGTATAGGGAAACCCTGCGGACCGTAGCAACACGTAATGTGATGGAGAACTATCGGGAGAAAAGGAGAGAGGAGAAACGTATTTTCCGAAAAAAGAAGAAGAAATAACAAGAAAAACGTGAGCGTCAACAAATCGAGATGTACAGGAGTCCGAATGAAGTCCGAAAATTCTACCAACGGGTAAAACACAAACCGAAGGCTTTGGTGCAGACACCAGGAAACCTGTTGACAGATACAGACAGCGTGCTGAGGATCTGGAAGGAGCATTTTGAAAAACTTCTGGTATCAAATAGCAGCGGTGAAGAGGATACCCTAGAACCAATAGTATATGACGGTATAGAGTGTGTATACCACCTAGCCAAGATGAAGTCTGAATAGCAATAAATCGGCCGAAGAATAATAAAGCAGCAGGTGCCGATGGGTTACAAGCCGAACTATTCAAGACAGGTGGTCAGATGCTGGTAAGGAGCATGCACCAGCTGATTAGTACACTTCGGCTAGAAGAATGCATGCCCAATGATTGGAACCTCAGCATCCTATGTCCCGTGCACAAAAAAGGATGCAAGACCTTATGTGCCAACTATAGAGGAATAAGTCTCCTTCCCATCGCGCATAAAGTGCTATCCAGTGTGCTGTGTGAACGATTGAAGCCAATGGTCAATGACATTATTGGACCATACCAATGCGGCTTCGGACCTGGCAAATCCACCATTAAGCAGATATTCACTCTGCCCCAAATCCTGGAAAAAACCCACGAAAAACACACCGACACATTACACCTGTTCGTCGATTATAAAGCCGCATTCGGCAGCCCTATGCGCTCAGAGGTGTTTAAAGTTATGTCTAAGTTCGGCATTCCTTCGAAATTAATACGGTTATGCAGGATAACTTTAAGTGGCACAATATCAGCAGTTAAAGTCGGAAAGGACCTCCCGGAGTCTGTTTATTGAGAACAAAAATTAATTTATCAAATGCTATTTTTCTGGTCAGGTATATAGGTTATTCACTGGTCATATATAAAACCACATTCGACAGCCCTATCCGTTCAGAGGTGTTTAAAGCCATGTCTACATTCGGTATTCCTGCAAAATTCATACGGCTATCCAGGATAACATTCACTGGCACAAAGTGAGCAGTTAAAGTCGTAAAGGACCTTTCGGAGCCCGTTTATTATCGAACAAGGATTCCGACAAGGTGACAGTTTGTCGTGTGACCTTTTTAACATCCTGCTGGAAAAGGTCATACGAGATGCAAAAGTGAACAGAAATGGCACTCTGTACACCAAATCGCATATGTTACTAGCCTACGCCGATGACATCGACATAATGGTTCAAACATTGCGAGCGGTAACATCCACCTTTGAACAAATTGAGAAGGAGTCTGCCAAAGTGGATCAGTGGGCAGTAAACGGCGAGAAGACCAAGCTGATGGTATCAACGCGCAAGACGTCCAGTAGACTTGGATCAACTGTGGAACTTGAGAACTACAGCTTCGAGGTAGTTAAAGATTTTATATGCCTTGGTACCGCCATAAATAAAACGAATGACATCAGTGTTGAAATTCGGAGAAGGATAGTGATGGCTAACCGAATGCTACTATGGTTTGAGCAAACAGCTCAAAAGCAGCAAGGCCACCTCCCGCCAGTCCAAATTCACACTCTACAAGACGCTGATATTACCCGTGCTGTTATATGGATCTGAAGCATGCGTACTTACACAGCAGATGAGGCAGCTGTTGTAGTGTTTGAGAGAAAAATTCTCCGAAAGATCTATGGGCCGATCTGCGTTGACGGAGAATATCGCAGTCGAATGAACCATGAGTTGTACCAGCTATTCTCGGACATCGGACATTGTTAGACGTATTGAGCTGCAGCGACTACGTTGGCTAGGTCATGTTGTGACAATGGATGAAGATGCCCCAGCCCAGAAGGCATATAAAAGCGAACCAGCTGATGGTTCACGCAGAAGAGGAAGGCCAAGAATACGTTGGAAAGATCAAGTCGAAGACAACATTGCCGAAAATGGTCTTTAAAATTGGGAAAACTGTACAAAAGACCGACGCGTCTGGAAATCTTTTTTAAGTTCGCGTTATGGAACGAAAGTTCTGTCAGAAGCCAGCTAAGTAAGTTTTCCAAAATGCTCCTTCCATATCCTCAGCACGCTGTCTGTATCTGTCACCTTCTTCATCTCTACAGGAGGATGTGCCTGCACCAAAGCCTTCGGTTTGGTGTTTTACCCGTTGGTAGAATTTTCGTACTTCATTCCTCGGACTCCTGTACACCTCGATTTGTTCACGCTCACGTTTTTCTTGTTCTTTCTTCCTTTTTTCTGAAAATACATTTCTCCTCTCTCCATTTCTCCTGATAGTTCTCCATCGCCTTACGTGTTGCTACTGTCCGCAGGGTTGTAGCATTTCGACACTCCTGATCGTACCACGGATTTCTTGATGGTGGTCGTTGGTACCCAAGTGTTGCTTTTGCTGCAGTTTGTAGGGAGTGGGCAATTCTCTGCCAATGTGCTTCTATATTATGATCGGGACAAGGGTTGCTTTCGTCAAGTAGTTGGGTAAGTTGAGCGGAGTAGGCCTCGGCTACCTGTTGTGTTTGCAGCTTTTCGACGTCGAGTTTCCCTGTTACATTAGATCGCACCTTTGCTACTACATTAAGACGG